>NW_010306106.1:47665-55383 GCF_000700745.2 Antrostomus carolinensis
CACCACATGGAATACCTATTTCAGATATGTTACCATCCACAAAAACTTGATTTTTGTTCTAATTTTGTGTGTGACTGTCTTCTTAATTGAGGTAAGAAAACCTGTGGCTGATGTTATGTTACTGTAAATGACGTTTTTTCAAACTGACATTTGTGATAAAAGGATAAAAGGATAAAGCATCAAGACATTAGCTCATGTATGTATTGCTTATTGACCACTGCTGTTAAATGATACTGTAATAAGTTTTCTACTGTTCAGATGAGCATTTCTGACCAAATATAGTGATTAGTGAATGGCAGCAGAAGACCCACCTTCTCAAATTATCTCACTTATTTTCTACTGCCATAAATAAGAATTGTTGCCCTATGTAGGTCTTGTTCACGGTGAATAATCTTCCATTTTCCATTAGAAGATAACTTTGCAGAGCCTTGGGAGGTTAGCAACAATAATTACTAGAAATTTTTTGGTGAACACACACATAAATTCTGGAGAATTGCTTTCAAAAAAGAGTTAGTAGCTTTCCTCCTAGTGAAAGAAGAGTGAGGTGTAAGGCAGAACTGAATGTCTATGATGGCATTTAAGATGCATGGGATGTTCCTTCAGTGTGCAGAGAAGACTATGTGCAAGTACAGTGGAAAACACTGTCAGAACATGTGCTGAAGAGCATCTGCCTGATAGAATTATAGAATCATTAAGGTTGGAAAAGACCTCTAAGATCATCAAGTCCAACCCTCAACCCAGTACTACTATGCCCACTAAACCTTGTCCCTAAGCAACACATCTACATGTCTTTCAAATATCTCCAGAGATGGTGATAATATGCCTGATCGTGCAAGTCTGACTATTTTTCTTGTAATGGAAATATCCTGCTTTTAGTCTTTTCTTTCAATTTAGAAAAAACTTTTCATATCTACACATAATCTCATAGTGTCCTCTTTTACAAGAGGACATCCTAAATCAAGTGTTTTTCTGAGGGAAGAAACATGTTTCAGAGAAAAGACTGGGAGTTTATTGGGACTGTATTCATACATCATCTTATAAAATATAGTACAAATTTCTCTTGACATTTTGCAACATGAACAGAAAGAAGAGAAGAATCCATTAGGAATATAGGGCTGGTTTCTGGCAGACTGTGTCAGTGAAATGTTTTTTGGCAGTCCTCTGGTGGCATTCGAACTTCTCCTAGTATTATCAAACCTGGAGAAGGATACGATTGATTGTGTTCTGAATTTATACTGATGTTATGTTGCAGGTGATTTAAATTAGTTCTTCTAGATCAGGAATAAATCCTGAAGCTTAGACCAGGAATAAAGCCTGGAGCTTAGATCTAGTTTGAGATCCAAAATTTTTAAACTACCTCCAAAATCACAACAGTATTCAGATGTGT
Organism: Antrostomus carolinensis; assembly: GCF_000700745.2. Lineage (NCBI taxonomy): Eukaryota > Metazoa > Chordata > Aves > Caprimulgiformes > Caprimulgidae > Antrostomus > Antrostomus carolinensis. The sequence continues at coordinate 49,053 of NW_010306106.1, forward strand.
AGCTCTTCTTACCATGTAAGTTTTATTTTTGTGGTAATGTGAGTCATAGGGGAAAAGGAAATTTTAATTTTGAGGTGCAATATCATCTTTATCCCCATATATTCAGCCTGCATTTCTAATATTGATTACAAATTTTTGCTTTTAAAAGACCTTTTTAAATAATTCAAAAGCCTCATCTTCTAATTGAAGAACAAAAGTTATGACAAAGAATGTGTCTGTCTAAGTTAAACTTTCCAGTGTGACTGTTGCTTAAGTAAAAACCTATGGATAAATTAATGGCCTAGAAGATATTCAGTCATAGCACAGACTATATAACCATTAGCAGATCTCTGTGCATGAGATGAAATACCACGCCAAGTGGTTATGTGGCCTCTGCTAACCCTTCTGACCGTAGACAGTGAAGAGAGGATAGTGATGAACATCCAAGTGCTGAACTGAGAGTAGTGACAAGTAAATTGAAAGTGGAGTGTTGACACACTTCAGAGCTGGATGGGACTATCGTGGAAATGCTAGAGATGCTATTTTACGTTTGGAATGGATTGTTTTGTATTGTATTGCAGGTCCCAAAGTGATTCCACACAGATCACCATAAACAGGGCATCATTTGTACATTATTCCTAGGCTTGCAGGGAGTATGTGGGGGTGTGTGTTGGAGGGGGGTGTGTGGGGATGTGTGTGTTTGTGTGTGTGTAACTCGCTTAAGTGGCTCAAAACTGTGTTTCCTAGGTGTAATACTCAGAAACTAGGGTTGCTGAACTGGAAGAAGAGCAGTTATGAATTGAAACACATACAAAGGCTTTGTGAAGTTATTCTGTCAGAGAACTGTCTACTTTCATCTTCCTATCTGAAAAAAAAAATGGTCCTCTGTTGTGAGGAGTCAATAGCAGAACAGAATTCTGCTGGGAGATGTAAAAATGTTACTGTGAAAGACACCTGATCTTTATAAATGTGTAAATTCAGGACATCATGGTCAAGCTTGAGTTATTTACTCTAAGACCTGCAAAAGTTAGTGGTTCCCAAGGAGACTACTTTAATTATGTGCTGAGGCATTATCATAATACATTCCTGTACTAGTGACATAAAAATATATGGGAAGAGGATGCTAGAAACTATGTTAGACCTTTAGAAAAAAGATCATAGGCAGAAATAGGACAGATTGAAATGTGGTGGACTGGATAAAGATCTTCAGTGTCTCAATGGACAGACAAGAAAATGTCTTGTCTGAGGAAGCTTCTGTTGTGCACTGAAGCATCTCACAACAAAAATGGTTTAATTCCACATTTTAAAAATATTAAAATGGTTCTTCTGAGAATTATGTAAAACTAGCAGACAAGCAATATCAAACAGATGTATCAAATGTAGATATCGGCTAGCAAGAACAACAATGCAAAAATAATAATGTTAAAGGCTTGACATTCATATTTGAATAGCTGCCTTTGAAGATATTGAGAGACCTACTCTTACAGGGCCATCAAGAAATATTAATCTTTAAAACTTAAAATATGTTTAAGCATACAGTGAATGTTCCTTGTCATTAGGAACACAATAGCAAGTGTTTGTTAATAGTGTGGTAAAAAGACAAATAAAAAAATATTTAGGCACTTGAGAACCTGATTGTAAAACAAGTCTCAATGTGGCTTTCCTGGTGGGATGCGCTGAATGGTTTATGTGGAAAGGGGAGCAGATATGACAAGATTTTTGCTTTAGGGAAGTCTGGCTTCCATCCATTTATAATGCTCTCTCTACAAACAATTATAAAGTTAGTGAAAGAAGATAAGTGAGAAAAAGTACAAAATGTAACAAGACAAAAAATTGACTTTGTTTTCTCTGGTCACAGGTAGCTGCTTCTCTTGCTGGGTTATGGTTTCTTAAAAAGTAAGTAGTGGTGATAATTTATTGAGAGACTGAGGTCTCCTTTATATTGATTTTTGCTATAAATAATTCTGCCTGAAGTCTATATGGATAGGTACTAGCTTGTATTCAATGAAATGGTTCACAGATGGATGATCTAAATACCTCATGTAGGTGGTATCTTAAGCTGGCACTTCTTTAAGTGCTAGCAATCAAATGGTTTGTGTATTGTTATTGAGCACATAACAACGCATGCAAGACTTTTCCTGGGTGAGCTCACTCTAGAGATGCATGAACTTGATTATCCTGAATATGCTGTGGCTGACCTCTGTCTTTCAGAGGCACCAGGTGAGACATTTGCTTAGAAACATTTTAAGGGAGCAGTTTCTGTAAGACCCCGTTTATACAATTTCCTCTGCTCACCCATGAAAAATTCCCAGAAGTTGCAGGGTCAGGCAGATGAAGGTTAAAACATACTGACCAGTGGTATGGCTTTTCCTGGGTTAATGCTTTTGATCCCTGTTTAGTCCTGCAGCACTAAGTCTGTTTGTCTGTGTATAGAAAGCATGTGGTGACTTAGGTCTGATCTGGAAGAGTGATTTATATTGATATCCCCTTACAATAGGTGACAAAGACCTTTGATTTTTATAGTACACCTAAATCGTTTCACTTCCATAATAATTCATTTTTTTCAAGGCTTAAAAACGTTTTTTTCTGGTTGAAAGAAAAACTGATAAGGTGAGTTTTGTCAGTGATTAAAGAGGCGGTAGATTTGCAAGAGACTACCAAAGCAGTACATTTTCACAGCAGTTTGGAGAAAACTGTTGGAGAGGCCATAGTTATATACCAATGGCTTAATTTCCATCTTGGTGAAAACCCTCCATTGCACAATTTCAACTAATTTCAGAAATTACTACAAATGCTGGTAGGCGCCTGAATAACCAAAGGTATCTGGAGAGATGAAGAAGCCATTTATTGCCTTGAGCCCTGAACACACAGAGAGTAACTTTGCCTGAATGGGCCACGGGATTCTTCATAATTTATATTTCTTACATACAGGACAATATTTTTAAAATTACTGGAAATATATATAACTAACCATTAACATAATTTTAAAACAAATTAACATTGTAGTACTGTTTGTTTAGTAGAGAAAATAAAAGAGGAAAAACCCACAATTTCCAGTAATGCATTTATTTTTAATTTCCATCACACAGGACAGCTTTGAAAGCAAATGCAACGCAATCAGAAAACAGTACCTCTGACAAACCTCCTGTGATTGTCACTGACACCAGCGCCTACTACATCATTTATATCTACGTGGGAGTGGCAGATACCCTGCTTGCCATGGGAATCTTCAGAGGTTTGCCCCTTGTGCATACGCTTATAACAGTGTCTAAAACTCTTCATCAAAAGATGGTGCATGCAGTTCTTCATGCACCTATGTCAACATTCAACTCTTGGAAAGCAGGTAACTGAAATGGGAACTGACTGACTCATGTATGGGTTTCATTTCAATTAAACAGTTTTCAGTCTGTTAAAGGATACTATTGCTTTCCATTTACATTTTCAGTCAAGCTGAATGTTAAGTTTGCCAGATGAAGTAATTTGTGAATCTTTTAATGAACCTTGATTACACTTTAAGTGTGACATATTTCAGTTACCAATTCTGATTCTAAAATGTCACCTTGTAAGTTGTAGAAAATTAACTGTGAACTGTTAGAAGCAATAAAACTAGAATAACTTCTAATGAATAGGCTTTGTCTAAAACTGCAATAGAAAATATATAGTCAGCTATGAAGTGCGTGACAGTGAGTCAGGTGTGGATGATAAGTAGTGCTTTATTTCATAAGTAGTCCTACTAAAATGGCATAAAACATCAGTTAATGTGAATAATGGTATGTGTATTCAAATCTGTCTCTAGAGTTGATACAGAGTTCATTGTATAACTGGTGCAACAAGTTCCACCTCCTGCTGTACATGAAATTCCTATCCCCTACCCTTCTTACTGGTGTGTACTAGGATACAGGACACATTGGTGAATGACAGTACAACACAGGGCTTCTCCTTCATTTTCCGATTATATTCTGAACTCTGTTGTTACCTGGTGATTAATACAGTAATTCTCAGAAGCTAAGAAACTGGTGTACAAACTCATACAAATGCTGATGTGCAAATTATCTGTTTATCAGCAAAACCTGATAAGAACCTGATATCTGTTTATCAGCAGAGGCACAAAATGTTATGCTTTGTGCCTCTGTTTCTGTCCTGTTTAATTAAAATTCTTTGGGTTTTATTAAATTTTCCTGAGTCTTTTCTGAAATTCCAGGAGCTGAAACAGAAATTGTGGAGCTAAGTTCCTCCATGGGGAAGGAAGCTGTAGCTCCACTAAACTGTAAAGGAATTGCTCATGCTAGAAAAAAAAAATGTTGTTCTTATCCTTAATTTTTTGTATTCAGAAAAAATTGTACTTTTTATTAAAGTAATAAATATAGGATTTTGGGGGTGTCAAAATGTTTAACTTTTTTCCCCCCCTTAATCCATAGGTGGTATGCTTAACAGATTCGCAAAAGATACTGCAGTACTGGATGACTTACTTCCACTTACAGTATTTGACTTCGTTCAGGTTTGTAGAATAAAAGTTCTAATTTTTCTATTTTAGAGCACTGTAAAGTTTCAGTTGTACATCATGCAAAAGAAATCATGTTAATAAGAAGAAATAACAACTGGAATTAAATCCCTCTTCCTTTTTCAGTCTGTATATCTGTTTACGTAGCTGCTTATTTTTAAGTCAACTTCATTGCTTCTTTTTTGAGTACTCGCCTATATGTGTGCCCCCACTGTTTGTGCAAACCATTTTTAGTACTCAGGCTCAGAAACATTTTTTACCTTGCAGGCCCCTCCACTGCAAGTATCCCTGCTGCTGCCCACATTCAACTTGTGAGGTGTAAAGGGCATTTCTTAGTTTCTTGCAGTTATCTTGGCTCAAGATTACAATTTTTTTTCATGCTATCCTTTGATTGCATTCAGTCATTTTCATGATTTTACCTCCTTAGCCTCTTCTGTTCCCAGTTTGTTAGCATCACCCTTAATTTAATTCTTCTCTTTTGTTGAATATATTCGTGGTTTTTCTGTTCTTTTTTCTTCTGTGGACACTCTTCCAGGCCTGCCTTATTAGGCAGTTTGACCCATTATGATGTGCTTTCAACTCTCAGTTGGGCAGTTCTTCTATTCTTTTCTTTCTTTTTTTTTTTCCTTCCCTTCACGAGTTTGCCTGATTTTGACTTTTATCCTTCACATCTTCATGGCTTCCCTGAGTCTCTGGGATTTAACCTGAGTCTGTCAGGCACTGGATAACTATTTGAAATGGAGGAGAGTTTTAGAAGACTCTATTGCTTGGAGGAATTTTATGACCCTAAGAGTTGTAGAATTGCAGATTTTTTATTTTTTTGAATGGAAAGACTTGTTCCCAGCATACCTCCTGCGAAACTCCAGGCATTGCAAAATCTTGAGTTTTGAATGATTTCCCAATTCATCCACACTGAAGAGAACACTGAAGAAATACAGAGATAGAGGTAATTCCAGTGTTTCTCAAGAAGGATGCATTTATTTGCTCCCCATTGTGCCTTTTCTGAGACTTTGTGGCCCTGTGTGGATCCCAGCACCCCTCATTAGTGACCCACCATAAATACTGCAATGCCAGCTTTTCTTCAGTTAGAACTGGTTCCCAGAACAATTAAAAAATAAAAGCAAATCTTCCCTGGCTCTCCTGTTTCTCTCCACCTTTATTTAGGAGATATCCAGGCCCAACTTAATCAATGCAGACACTCTACTTCACAGATTCCTGTTGCCATCTGTGAATTTGCTCTGCTTTACAGTTCCTACCAACATGATGATCTGCTCAAAACTGAATCCCTTTCCCTATATCTTTGTTAGTAATTGATAACTTTGACTCATGACTTTAGAGAGGCCAGTGTAGCTCCACATGAAGAGGTTCAAGGACATTGCAGCTCTACTTCATGTTCTGCTAATGAAGGTCTTCTGAATGAGTAAACACAGACATTGAGACCTTCTCTGAATCATTAATGTCATCTTCGGTGTGATCAGGATTCACTACTGTCTTTTCTATTGTCACCATTTTGTTTCTGATATTTTGGATTTGCCATGACGATGTTATTCCAAAATTATTTCAGTGAGTCTGTCTCTACATTTCAAACCTTCTACAAGAAACTGACTAGTTTCTAATGTTTTCAAGGATAAGGAAAATCCTTAAATTTGGCTTTCCTGTTCTGATGCCTTTCAGAGGCTAGCCTAAGCTCTAATGACCCATAGGTTCACCTCTGTGCCCTCAGTCTCAACTGCAGAGGCTCCTGGACATGCGTGATAAGCTGCCCTGTCTTTCCAGGTTCTTCTGATGAGGATCATTGAACTTACCCACTGTCTTGAATGGTTTTCACCAGTCATCCCTTGAGAAAAAATT
>NW_010306106.1:55418-60845 GCF_000700745.2 Antrostomus carolinensis
ACTCTGCTAATGAACAAAGTCAGATTCCTCTGAAAGATACAGAGAAGTTACACATAATACCTTCTCCTTTTGTGCTGATTATTACAGAGTCACAGAATGTGGAAGGGACCTCTGGGCCTAGGGCCTGGGACATCTCCAACCCCTCTACTCAAAATATGTTCAGCTATAGCAGGTTGCTCAGGGCCATGTTGGATTTTAGATATCTCCAAAAGGTGGAGATTCCACAACTTCTCTGAGTAACCTGTTCCAGTGTTTCACCATCCCCACTAAAAAAATGCTTTTTCCTGTGTTTAAATGGAATTTTGTGCATTTTAACTTGTACCCATAGCCTCTTATCTTCCCACTGGGTACCACTGAGAAAAAATTGGCTTGGGCTTATTTGTTCTGCACCAAATATCTACTGGTATTTATATAAATAGAATATAATTTTAAAATATTTATATAATTTATAAAAATTATTTGCATAGATACACAAAATTATAATTTATATAAATATAATATATACCATCAGATACTTATACAAAGTTAAAAGATCTCCCTAAGCCTTCCCTTAAGACTGAACAATCCCAGCCCTATCAGCTTGTTCTTGTACGTGAGATGCTCCAGTCCCTTCATCATCCTCAAGACCTTTCACTGGTCTCACTCCAGTACGTCTGTATCTGACTTGTACTGAAGAGCCTGCTCCAGATATAGCTTCGCTAGTGCTGAAGAGGGGGGAAGGATCACCTTCCTTGATCTTCTGACAGTGCTGCTGCTGTTGGCCTCCCTTGCTGCAGGGGGGTGTTACTGTCTCGTGGTCCACCAGGATCCCCAAGGCCATCTCTGCAAAGCTGCTTTCCAATTGGTCACCCTCCACCTTGTACTGGTGCATGTGATTAATCCTTCCCAGGTGCAGAAATCTACAGGAAAGATTAGCTTCTAAGTGTACTGGGATGCCTAAATTTGAATCTGGTGGAGATGGAGACTTGGTCTCTGCTAGCCTTCAGTTTGTGTTTGCATAAGTTCATCCTTCTGACTTCTGAGCTTTTCCCAAGAATTTAACACTAAATTTTAGAGCTGGTTTTTACTCTCTCTTCTATGAGAATGAGCTGGTTCTAGATGACTCTGGTTAACTCTTTGTTTAGAAACACTGCCTCCTTCTCTATTGCAGTTGTGGATGTCATGACATAATTTTTCTTAGGACTTTTATGGGCATTAGATGCATCAAGGGGCCTTTGTTTGTAGGGAGCAGGGCTTTTCATCCAGGAAGAATGAAGCTTTAGGATGAAAGAGGCCAGGGTTACTCTCCAGTCACTGGGATATACCCAGTTGCCCATAAAAGAAGAAGTAGTATGAACCTTTACATCAATTACAAGAGATTTTAATATTCAACTTTTTAGTGAAATAATTGTTGGACCAGCGGTGAGAACAATGTGACATCACAGTGGCCATTGCAAAATTTGAGTAAGTGATGGAAACTGGAATTGAAACAGTCACTATGTGACTGTGTAATCTCAAGTAATGTGACAGCTGTATGACTTGGCTCAGTATCAATTGAACAGCTCATTCACATCTTAACAATTAGAAATACAAGAGGTACTAAATTCTGCAGTTTGAAATAATCAACACAAATCAACTCTTGCATTGCTACAGACCAGTGCTCTACAGCCTGCACAAGCATAACCCATGTGTGTCACCATTCTTTTAAGAGAAATTAGGAAAATTGTGAAAGAAATCTTTAACTGGTTCAGCTGTTACAGTAATTTTTTTCACAAACTTTGATGCTGCAGTTGCATTGCTCAGATGAAAACCTGGAACACACTTACCTGTTCGTGAAAAACCTCTGACTTGAAATACTGGGAATTTAAATGTTTCTATGAATGTATGTGGGTGTAGTAGCAAAAGCACCAACTGCAGTTTTCTTCCTAATGTGAAATTAGTTTTGCTTTCCATCTATTTCTTTGCTGACTGGTCATTTGCAGTGATGTTTCAATGTGATGTTCATAATTTTGTCCAAATTGTCCGTTTGCAGTTGCTTTAGGCTGATAAGTTTGCAGTTTGAAGTAGTTGTTATGTGTGAAAGGTAACACACTGATACAAAGCAGAGCTTTGTTGTTCTGTATACACTGATATACTTGATTTTCATTAGATTTAGCTAAATCTGTCTGGAGCTACTGAGGATGAGTTCTTACCAGAATGCTAGTAGACTCTGATGCATTAAATAGATTCACTCTGTAATGATTTTCTTCCTTTTGAGTAATCTGTCATCTTAAAACATTTTTTTTTTTTTTCTCCTGAAACTACTAATTTTTCATACCACAAGTCCTCTTACAACTTACTTCCTGTCTTCTGATCAGGACGAGTAGTAGTGCTAGTTTCACATGTGGGTTACAGAGCAAGCGGTGATGTACAACTTCCCACTTTTTCTGACCCTCAGAAAAACTGCTTGGCCCAGAAGCTGTAGGAGATTGGCACTCAGATCCTGATAGTCTGGCACACCTAGTCCAGACAAGACAGGAACAGCATCAGTAGGTTCAGGAGGTGGCTGCAGATGTTGCAAGTATTGTTCTTACAATTTTAACTGGAGAGTGAGTGCCTAGCTGCCATTGTTTTCGTGTGGCTTCATAATTTAGAAGCCTGCAATACTGCTTGTACAGAAGACACTTCTTCCATCTATTAGAGAAGATGGCAGCTTATTCCAACAGGTTATGGATCTGGTCTCAGTTACTAATGATCTTTTCATTAAGGTTTGTTCTCAGCTGCAAATCCTACTTAACACTTTATGTTTGTTGAAACAATACATAGTTGCCATGAGAAGGAGATTCATCACCAACCTCTAGTCTATAAAATGACAAGTTTACTATATCAATAGTATTTTTCTTTCATTCTACAGTTAATACTGATTGTGATTGGCGCTATAACAGTAGTCTCAATATTACAACCCTACATCTTCCTGGCATCAGTGCCTGTGATAGCAGCCTTTATTGTGTTAAGGGCATACTTCCTCCACACTTCTCAGCAGCTGAAACAACTGGAATCTGAAGGTAGGAGCAGCAAAATTGGTAGACTTCTAAATCCACAACAAATCAATTGAGAAGTGATTCACCCTTTCATCTCTTTGCCTTTTCTCTTGCAAGATGTCATTGTCTCTGGGAGCAGAACACATACCTCCTTAAAGCCAGTGTTACTGGTTACTGATCCAACCAGAACTGAGTGCTCTGCTGCCAAAGAGCAATGGAGATCTTCTTAAAGCTGGGCTTTATCATCACTGCAGCTGAAAACAAATAAAGTCCTGACATACAGTTTTATTGAGAGTAAACATAACTTGAAAAATTGTGGTCAGACTTGGTATGTGCCCTGTGAGTTTGTTTCTTTATAAGCAAAAACCAAAATTGATATATCTTGATTGCAAAGAATTCTTATTTCCAAATAAGTCATTTGACTAAATTTCCTTCCTCTCCTCTCACTTCCAGTAAAATGGAAAACCTTATTCTGAAGTGTGGTTTTGCAGATCAGGCACTGGCAGATCCTCAGCAAATCAGTCCTGAATCTTAAACACTGATGATCATCTTCCCTTTTACTTAAGTGTAATTCTGAAGTTCCTCAGATCTGAATCTAAATTTCTTTGATGTTTACAAGGATCCAGCATTGGCTCACCACTTTTTACGTAATGCAAGATCTGCTTAAAATTACTATGTCAATACAGTGGAATCCAGAGCATTAAAGTACTCTGTCTGTGCTTAAAAAATCTTCACTTGATGGGGTTATCAGAATTACAGGAATGCATTTTGGGTGGGAAGGAGCTGCCTTTCTCTTGTGGCATCTTATAGTAGTCCAGGAGCTAGTATGCTAACTATGAAGAATTAATGTAATCCCTTCCTGGCAATACACTGAATAGAATTTCAACCCATTCATGCAAAGACTGTTGTTATATATCCTCTGCTAGGATTACTTCAGTCATGTACTCCAACAACATATGTAAATTAAACACTGAGTATAGTTATACTGCTGTGAGTTAGAGCATGGAGCTGTGTATTTGCATTATATCAAAGGTATTTGCTTATGAGCGTTTATGATGTTTCTAACTTAAACACTTTACAGCTCGGAGTCCAATATTCACTCATCTTGTTACAAGCTTAAAAGGGCTGTGGACACTGAGAGCTTTTGGGCGGCAGCCGTATTTTGAGACCTTATTTCACAAAGCCCTGAACCTGCACACGGCAAACTGGTTCCTCTACCTGTCAACGCTGCGCTGGTTCCAGATGAGGATAGAAATTATTTTTGTTGTCTTTTTTGTAGCTGTGGCGTTCATCTCTATCATAACTACAGGTACGATAATTTTACTGCAGGACTGAAATGGAAGTCTTCTGCTTCTGTATAACAGCTCAGCTTTAGAAACTTCTAAGGCACATAAACAGTTGCAAAATTTTGCATACATTGGAGTCATTAAGTATGTCATAATAGTAAACACAATTTAATTAAAATAGAAATTACACCATTATTTTCCGCAGTCTGATGTTGTAGAGGACTCATTAAAGGGATTAATCTGAAAATAATATCTGAAGGGACAGAACTTTCCTTTTCTTGATTGTAATTGCTGTAAAAGTAATCTCGTGTGTTTTAAACTACATTAATGTAACAACATTAGTGTACTGTAAAGCTTGGATATTGATTATCATCTATATTGCTCAATGTTTTTTAGTAAATAGAGGTTAATGTTCCTCTCATTTGCAAATGGCTAAGACTTGCAAAGTTTTAATGATCTTTTAAAGCCACACTTTAATAGCAGAAAAAGTCATCCAGTGCTCTAATTCCTAACCCACTGACCCATTTTCCAGTGTGAAGGTTTGCAAATTCCATTCAAAATCTCCTTAAAAATGTCTCGCTGCTCCTAGTAAACCCAATACGTGAATGAGAATCACTCTATACCTTACTATCTTACTATTTCAAATGCTGCCTGTGGCTGGCAGGCATAGCTAGTTTCCAACAAGCAGAGAATAGGAAGTGAATGTCCCCAGAATGTTGGAATAAGTCAGTTCTGAGGAAAAAATCAGCAGGTTTAGCTACAGGTTATTTCAAATACAGTGTTTAATTCACTACATTTTTGTTATCTATCATCTTTTTTGATTTTTGATTCTCAGGCATTATTCTCCCTCTCCCAACTTTTACACTGAACTTTGTGTGCAGGATCTGGATGCAGTTTCAATACTGTGGTTGCTGATGAACAAGAATTTGCTGATTTGTGGAAAGGAATTGTGTAAAAGTGTACATTTTATCAACTATTGTATTGTGTATGAAATGCTACCCTCTGTTTCTTGTATAAGGAGCTCTCCTGACTCTTAGAAAGAAAAAAAAAATGCAACCACACTAATACTTCTACATGACAATATGCACCTACAGTACTTTTGTTACAAAGGAGACTTTTAATTCCCCTAAAATTTGTAGGGA
>NW_010306106.1:60871-77623 GCF_000700745.2 Antrostomus carolinensis
TTTTTTTTTTTAACTTTATGCGCTTAGTAGTTTGGGATTTTTTAGGAAAACTAACTGTTCCTTATGTTACTGTTTTTCTGGATATTTTATTTGAGAAAAGGGGTTAAAAGAACTTTTTGAAAACGTGAAAATTTGTCATCTTGCCACCATTTTAAACTTTACTGTTTCAGGTAATAGGTCTTTGGAGCAACACTAGGTTCCTTTTCTTATCCTGTCAGCTTTCAGGAGGAATATTTTGCTTTTGTTCTTTACTTCTATAATTACTCTGATAATGAGATGTCTATAAGCAAAACAGGAGGAAGTTTGTTGAAGAAAGCCACAGAAGAAATGGAGAAATCATAGAAAGGCATTTGGCTTAAATTCTCAGTTCCATTTAACACAAAACATCAACAGCAGGGTAGTTTAAATGCTTGTATTGTATTGTGTTGCGTGATCTCATAAAGAAAAATCCCTGGGAAATCCCATGCTTGTTACAGCAGACAGTTAAAGCAAAAGAATTTATATCTGCATCTTTGTGGGATAATAAGGAGAATGTCCTCTATTTGCCTGAGAAATGAAAATGTAAATCAGTGCAACTATTTTGAAATTTAAAGTTGTTAGCTATGGTGTTTTAGTCAGATAAGAGTCATTGTACAGATTCTTATGTGTTGGAAAAAGCAAGTTGAAATCAAGGTTGCAGAGGCCTGATTCTGTTCACAGCTTAAGTACCAAGATTTATTTTTTTCTTCTGCCAAAGCAAGATCAGGTTTTCTATTGACTTCAGTGCCAAAACAAGGTGTTTAACTGATGATTAAGCTCTCAGTCCTTTGTGTAGATAACAAATCCATGTTTCTTTCATGAAATAAAAGAGGAGAGAATATGAATATGTATTTTAAGATATACATGCTAATTTTCTGATTTCTATTTGCTTTTTATTTGCATGTAAATTGAATGTGTTTTTCTCTCTGCAGGTGATGGACCAGGTAGAGTTGGCATTATTCTTACTTTAGCTATGAACATCATGGGAACCTTGCAGTGGGCAGTAAATTCAAGCATAGATGTGGATAGTTTGGTAAGCATAAAATGCACTGTGCTTTATTTTGTTGATTATGGGTGTTCAGTGAGTTGTTTTCAGAGTTGGATATCAGGAAGATGTGTCAGAAAAGTTCCCTTCATACCTTTCATAGTAACCTACCTATTTTGGCACAGCACAGTTTTTATATGATCAAAAATTTTCCTAGACTAGAATAGGCAACAGCAAATAATTACATTTGAGGATTCAGAATGCAGATGTAGCAGTGATGGGAAAACTTCAAAAAGGCTTGGAGTTGTTTTGTTAAAATTATATTCCTTACTAGGGTATATAATATACCTTACTTGGTCTATTAAGGACTTTGCCTAGCAGATCATGATGGATGCTTTCGAGTTCCCTCCACACAAAATCAATAGTGATTTAAAAACCTGTCCTAGACTTCCCTGAGGATCTTTTTCTGGTTTTATGTAAAATAAGCTCTGAGATAAGGCTTTGGAGTTGTACTTGTTTACCCCTTTAATTTGTGTAGTTAGTCTGTTAGTTAGGATTGGCTTTAAAACAGAATATTTCACAAGGTTGACTCATCATCACCTATTTGTTGAGAAAAGAGAAGCAGACAGAAAACTCATAAAAGAATGTTAGTTCTTGCCCTTTTCATCATACTTAAATGCATGAAAGTTTTAGATGTTATTTTTAAATGTAATAGTTACTTCTCTGTTTACATTTCAGGCATTCTAGGATTTATTTTAGACAGAATTCTCGTAACAAAATACAGTAGTCTTTTAAACTAAAATGATTTCTGAAAAAAAAATTCTCCCACATTCAGTTATACCTTCTCTGAACCCTAAATTAACTTATTGAGCCAACCATTTTAGAACTGGAAAACAAACGGCTTTTACAGCAGATCTTGGAGACCATTAAATCTTGATTAGCTGAAATGAGTTGTCATTAAAAAAAAAATAATTGGGCAGATGGTGACAGTGAAGGAACATTTGCCAGTTCAACACTTTTTTTTTAAATAAGTGATTCAACCACCCTCATCCTGAAGGAAATCCTTAAGAGCCCCAAAACTGGGAATTAAGCACTTACGACATCTAATCTCTTGTTTACGCATGTGACTGGTGATAGTCCAGAAGCTGACTGCCACTCAGGGACACATTTTTTCCCTATCCACCAATTGTTTTATGCTGACTCTTTCTTTGCTTGTTAGAACAGCCTGCCTTGAAGGGCAAGCACTTTGTGAAAGGGCTTCTTTGCCGTAACCGCAAGACATGCTGAACAGTGGTTGTGTGACTGATAATGGAGTAAAACGTGCCATTGGTAAGGCACGACGGTGACAACAATGTTCAATCAGCTCTCATTTTTAAACTCTATCTTAGCCCTGTAACACATAAGGTGATCACTTTAAGTACAACAATCTGTATAAGAATCATGTGCACGTATTATATTGCTTAATATTAACTGAAGGTGTTTCACAAGAGCAACAGAAAGTCTTACTGTAGGGTTCGAGGTTGCAGGACATGCTAGTGTTTTAATAAAGAAGAACTTGCCCTTTTTAAAAATACATTGATGTTAAAATGTCATCTATTAGTAGCAATAAGGAAGTAACTCCCTTTCCCCTGTAAAGAAAGTCTCAAGTTGCTTTAGCTGTTTGTGAGGACTTTTCCCTATATTTAGACAAACTACTGCACTGGAGCACTGATTATATGATATTAATGATAGCCTTTTAAGATGCATCAGTTTGTAGGTGAATCCTCTGGTCTTCTTTTGGCCATGGATAGCTCCCCTTCCCATGGATTTTTAAGTATCCCAGGTGACTAACAGATATTACCGTCAAGATGGTTTTCCTTACATTCAAAAACTGCTTCTGTGCACAAGCAAATAAGAATAGCTTCATGGTTTCAAGACAATGAAACTGCTTCACTGGGTGATGCAGATGTATTTTTTCCCACTCTTTGTATTCTCTACACTTCCCTCTTTAAAGACTTTGACAATAATTTGCCTGACCTAGAATTGTATTTGGTTATACTCTATTTTCTTCTCAAGGGTATTTTGAAGCTCCCCACAGGACCAGATTGGCTACAACTGACACATCTCCACGTGTCTTCAGTTACAGATACGCATACACTGCTCTAGATGGCATCACTCTTGCCCTTCCTTGAGCAGTTGTGACATCCATGCTTACAAGCCTTCAGACAGCAATGCCTGAGTGTGTAACACATTTGTTGATGGCAGTCTTTGGTTATCAGATAAGCTGGAGGTTTCTGCAAGGAATTGAAGCCCATGTCTGAAGGCATAGCTGCTGCAATTAGTACATAATATTAAGCTTGTGCTGAGTTGTTTTACAAGTTATGCAGGGTATGGGACATCAGTGAAATAAATGCAGGCAGAAAGACAGGAAGGCAGGAGAACAGGGAAGCAGGATCACATGAAGAAGGAAAAAATGTACCTGAAGAAATAATGGCTAAACTGATGCGTAGGTGGTAAATTTGAATTTTGTTTTTTTCATTCACAGATATTCTCTTCGAAGCAATTTTTGTTGGTTTGACTTTAACTGAAAAATCCCCATTGTCTCATTGTCTTTTGAAACCCTGTAATGGTTTAGGCATTTTATTCTCTACAGCTCTGACACTTTATCTGCTTTGGTTTGTTTGTTTGTTTGTTTGTGGTTTTTGTTTGTTTGGTTGTTGTTTATTTGTTGTTGTTTGTGGGTTTTTTAAAAATATGTGGTCACTCTGACAGCTATCCATTGTTTCATTTAAAGCTACCAACTCAGCTAGATTTACCTTTCTGTTTGATAATTTCTGCTAATATTCCTTTAGCAGGTTTTCAGTTGTTTTCTTATCCCTCCAGGCAGACTCGTAGTATTTTCCAATTTTTTTCCTTCATAAGGAAATAGAAAATAAGTTTTCCAGTAAGTGCTGCTTTCACAGATAAGCATTGGCTAGTCCCAGGGGACTATTTCAATGCTGTATAACCTCCTCCTTCACTGATGTGCATCCTGCAGTAGCAGCATTGTAACTGTGAAAGACAATTCCTTTTGTCAAGGAAAGAGAAAATGCCATGCTTCTACTGTTGCCAGGATTACTTATGTAAGAAGATATAAAAAGAACACCCCAAAGAGATATTAAAACCACACTTGCTAAACCTTACAGTGCCCCACCCTGTACATCAGGGATGCTGAAGAATTAAAGCAGTACATGCTAGAGAAGAGGATCAAAGGAAAAATTAGAACTATGAAAAATAGTGATGCTTTTACAGCTGGCTTTCATGCTTTTATTTGCCCATGCTATTCCACCTGTTCAATTGTTTGGGTTTTTTTCTAACTAGGACATGATCTTAATGTGTTTTTTACTACTCCCAGCAGAAAACCTGAGAACACTGTTAATTTCCAAAGTTTAAATGGACTGAATACTTGACTGTAAAATCTGCATCAGAATGACAGCTCTCAAAGTGAGGTGTTGGTCATTTGGAAGGGAACAGAATCAAGAAAATCTGTTAGAACATTTCATTTTCTGCCCCCAAAGCAGTGTGAGAAAGAGTACAAGTTTGACATGATGTAAATATTTCATTTTTGCAGTTTGGAAGAGGAGTATATCTCCTGTAAGTGCACCCAAAAGGTAACAGCAGAAGATGTGAAACCTCAGTAAAACCATATGGTCTGCCTGCATTGATCCAGATTGTGCAGTGACTTACTGCACAGGGTCATTCTACAACTGACCTCTCCTAGGATCTCTCAGTTGCACACTGCACTTTCCAGACAGCATGTTTTTGAGGAGATGATGGTGTCTTGCAACATGGTCATTGAATATTATGCGTGTCTGGTCTGGAGAGGGTAACTGCTCTCTTTCTAGCAGAAGAGAACATAGGGTGTGATGAAATTAATTGTATTAGATTGCTTGTAAAAGAATTACTTCTTCCACTTTCTGGAAATATACATTACATAATTATATTATGAATTCTCCTTCAACATTAAGAAGAGTTTAAGTGATATTAATGAGAAAGTAAATTAAAGAATTTGCAATGTTATTAAAATCTCAGTAAAATACAATTAGGCAAAGCTAAAAATAGTGTATTATGCTTTAGACATTTTTAGATGAAAGTGGTAAATATACACCTTTTTTCTAAAGCATTAGTTAGAGAATGTGAATATAGCAGGCACATTGCTGATGAGAATAATAGATAAGAAACTTGCTGTCACCTACACCATACCTGTCATTATGAATGACAGAAGATTGCCTGTGAAAGGAAGAATGGATATCTTTGTGAAATGTTACTGACATTTATGCTGCATTCTGCCCAGATCTAAATCATAATGTAAATTACAGAACCAGGAAAGCATCCTTCTGAATTGCTTTAAAGTATTAAGCTGTCTAAAATATCTGCATATGTAACATGACTGGTAAATCTGTCAGGGATAGAGCTGGGATAGAGATGAAATTTTCTGTTGTAAGGGAAGCCTCTTTGTCCAGCTGTCTTCATAGCAGATTTTAGATAGCGTATAATAGTAGGATCACTTGGGCAACTATAGGGAATCCCTGCCTCTACAAAAGTTCACAGCTCTTGATGAAGCCAAGAAAGACCTTAATTTCTGAAGTGGTGATATTTCTAAAAAGATAAGATTTCTGAAAACAAATTTACCTTCAAACACTGGTTAAAATAAATGCATGGTGCTCATTGTGGGGATTTACTAAAGACAGTCTGACAGGAAGAAAATTGGCAGTCTGATCCAAGATCTTCTATCACCAAAATGAGATGACATTCACATATCAACATGATGATGACCCTGCCTTTCCATCTTGCAGAGGGGTTGAGATGGAAATTGTAATTGATAGTCTTGGGTGATAGCATGCTTTTCAAAACTTCTGTCACAGTTGTGTTTCAAGATGCTGAGATGTAAGCACTTATCCCAGTATTTCCTTGCATTATTATATGTACTTGCTTCCACATGGAAAATCCACCTAAGTATCTCAATCTAAATCAAAGAGAAGGAAGCAATGTATTACATCAAGTGGATTCACTTTGCGTAAGGAATGCGAAAGCAGTTTAACAAAGTCCAAGATCTACAAAGAGTTTTCCATAATGCCACTAAAGAGAGATATGTTACTAGGAATATAGATTAGAGAAAAAATGCTAATAATAAGGCCCAGATACTCCTGGATGTAGTAGCTATGAAGGCATCTGTTTGTTTATTTATTTTGCTAAATAATTTCTGGCCAATTTCTGACTATCTTATAGTTTACTCTTGTTGTTTATAAAGGTTAAATTTTGGTAAAATGAGGAATCTAGTTAATTAAGTCAGTTGGACTAAGGTGCTTAGGGATCTGAATGTAGGCTAAGGTCACACCTTCTTCAAGTGAGGGGATGAAATTTGTTTCCTGCATAGCAGGAGGAGAACAGTATGAAATTTCAGAGACTCTAGGAGTAACAGGATGAACAGCATTCTCCAAAAGGGTATTAGAAATTACAGCCTCACAGAATGGTTTGGTTAATGAAAACAAGCTATGCATTGGAGGTCAAGAAGCAGATAGAGAGAAAAGACTTGACAAAATCAGAGTTAGACTTGCAAATGGCCCAAATTCTGGATGAATACTTGATCTCAGTTTTCAGAAAAAGGACAGTGTTTAATCTGGGGAGTTGAAAGTAGAGCAGAAGGTAGAAATGGAATTTACAATATCTGAGGTGGAAATTATATGCAAAACCCAACCTTGCTGTAGGCATGTAACTGAAACTCCTAAGTTAGAATCCTGGTCTCCCTAAATTTCCTGTACAGTCTCTGGAGGGACACATACACCACCCATGACTCAGTCCATCTAAAATCAGAGTCTTTAACTAAATGTGGTTTGGTTCTGCAGTTGGGCAGTTCAGTTAAACATGTGAAATTGGGCTGGAACAATGCTGCTCCACGTGTGCAGACTAGGTGGGAAGAGACACCCCATCCTAGGGTTCCAGAAGAACTGTCTGAGAAGCTGGACGTCTGGTAATAGCCACTTGTGATAGAATAACAACTGTCACTTTTGGTTAAGAAGGAGAAATGGGAAGCCATTGATGCCACCATCAGTTTGTTAGTCTGATGACAGCAGTCTTTAGAAACTATTTTGAAGAAGTAATCAAAGACACAGTGCTTACAGGGTGAATTCACTCAGGTTTGCTGATGCTAGGTCTGTATCAGACTAGCCTGATAACTATGCTCGATTATTTATTTTCCAGAAAAAAAAGTAATGTAGCAGATCTATTTTGTCTTCAGGAAAGCACTGGCTATGGCTCTGTTTCAGAAATTATATAAATGAAGGAGATGAGGATTATTACAAGAACTGTAAACTAGTTAATGAGTTGGACAGAAAGGAAATGGCATTAAGCTGTAAGTATTAAGCTGTAGGGAGGCTACTCAACAAAGATTAGATTTGTGATTTAGCTCATTTTAATCTTTTTTTAATACTCTCAACAAAGAAAAAAAATGTGTTGAAGAAATCTACCAAAGGCACAAAGCTAAAAGGCAATGCTAGCATGAAGGATACTGGGAGCTGAAAGGTATTAGGTGACCTCAAATGGCTGATATAACAGATCTCAGTAGCCAAAGTGTAGGCTTGAATTTAGGGACTGCTAAGAATAACCTCTGTTGTAAGTAAGGATCTCCTCGGTTAGAAATTGATAAGATAGAGGAAAGCTTGGCTGACCACTGCTTGCCCAGAGGGTGACTGTAAGATGTGACTGTGAAGAAAGAGCATAATATAGATAGAAAAGTATCAATGCCTTTGTAGAATTTCCTTGTAGAACATCATACAAAATGCTGTGTACATTCTGGTCACACGGGAAAGGTTAATTTGAACTGGGCTGTTTGGAGAAGGAGAACATATGTTAAGAAAGAGGCTTAAACCTGGATTTTCTTTAGTGCTGGGGAAGAAAGGGTGACTGGATCTAAGATGGCCCTCCATAAATTAATGGAGAAAGAAGCTAGGAAAAAGAACTGTTTAGAATTTAAAATCAGTAAATGCACAAAAACAAACTGGTCCATATGCTTAAAAATAAGTTTTCTGACCACCTGAGCAGGGAGGTCCTAGTGAAGGAGGTAAATTAACTCTTTATTAATTGACCCTTGACCCATTTATATATCTACTAAAAAAAGATAATCAAGAGGATCCCTTCTAGTCCCATAATTATTTGAAAAATTCAGCAAGACAGCTACTAGCAGCTTCTGTCTGAAGTTCATAAACTACAGGACTCAATTAT
The DNA here is from genome assembly GCF_000700745.2 of Antrostomus carolinensis. Classification (NCBI taxonomy): domain Eukaryota; kingdom Metazoa; phylum Chordata; class Aves; order Caprimulgiformes; family Caprimulgidae; genus Antrostomus; species Antrostomus carolinensis. The sequence continues at coordinate 69,114 of NW_010306106.1, forward strand.
TTTACCTAATATATATAATTGCAGATATAAAATTAGGTATCAAGTAACTTCCTACTAATTTTTTGGCTTAAAAGGTATAGATAATTTATCATAAATATTCAGATGTTAAAGTCTGATGATTATTCCTCTTTACTTGATGCTACTGCTTTACATATTTAAATTCCATGCATTCTGCTGATCTTTGGAGATCAATCGTTATTCAAGGAACTTCACTTTTTGTGTTGGGTAAGCCTCTACAAGAGGGAGTTATTAAAGACTCAGAGATTGCTATCATGATCATATTTTGTTTTCATAAATACAGGCCATCTACAGTTTTCAAAAAACATTTTAAAAGGTAGAAAGGGATATTGTGTCCATTTAAAAATTAAGCAAGTGGAAGCACATGTTTGAACAATGTCAGTAGTAGAAGAGCAATAGAATCTAGAGCTCTATACAAGAAGTATCCTACCTTTGAAAATTGTATCATGGTATAACTTACACAGAAAAGAGGCTTACTGTTCTGGCTAGGAACTAGGAATAATGTGATTTCATTTGTTTTGGTAGCTAGGTATTAATTACAATTAGAACACTGTCTGTTTTGATTCCTAGATGCGGTCTGTCGGACGCATATTTAAATTCATTGACATGCCAACAGAAGAGATGAAAAACATTAAGCCACAGAAGAAAAACCAGCTTTCAGATGCCCTTGTAATTGAAAACAGGCATGCAAAGGAAGAGAAGAACTGGCCATCTGGGGGCAAAATGACTGTGAAGGACCTTACGGCCAAATATGGAGAAGGAGGAGCTGCTGTGTTGGAAAACATTTCTTTTTCAATAGATTCAGGGCAGAGGGTGAGAGAGTGTTTTGTTGTGTTTGATCTGATTTCTGTTAAACTTAACTGTAGAAGTGTAATTATAAACCTATTCATTGACTAAAGAGTAGGTTGAGTTCAGTAAGATTTTGTAAATGGAAACATGAAATTGTCACAAAAGAAAGTAATCATCTAAAGTACCTGAAGAACAGAAATGTCTTGTATCTCTTCTTAAAAAGAGCGCATCTGTAGGATTATTGGCTACAAACAAAAAAAAAGGTAAGGAAAATCTGGCTTAGTTATCCTAGAGATCTTGAGGCTATTTACACCTCAGCGAAGCACAGTCAGGATGTTTCCTACCTGTGAGGAGCAGAATATACTGGTAAAAAACATATGCAGCATTTCCCTGAGTTGTATTCCCATTCCTGAAGTCATCTGCCTTCTCCTGGGGAGAGGGAAGGTTGCTGGTGAGCGCAGGTGCTGGGGGCAGCCTGACCCAGGTGGAGCAGGGCATGAAAGAATACTGGCTGCTGTGCCAAGGGTAACGCACCGCTGGCTCCGGTGGCCGGAGGGTGGAGTTGCTGTCTTGCCTGTTCGATGAGGGCTCTACACCACCCCAAATTATTATATAGCAAACCATAAACAGCTCTATTCTTTAGAAGACTGACAAACCTCTAATTAATCTTCATGCATGCTTGGGGTTGCATTCAAGAAAGAACTTTAGTTTCAAGACAGCAATTTGGCAGAAGTTTAACACTTTGCTTTAAGTTCATGCTGAATGACCGTCCTTGGGGTGGGAAAAAAAGGCTCATGTGATTTCCTGAGCTGGAGCCATATGGACAGAGAGGAGATTTTAACTCTTCCACGTAGATGAGAAAACAGGTTCAGTGACAGCTCCTTGGCCTTGCCACGAGGCAGCTCTTTTGTTCGTAGTTTGGATAGCGCCAGTCTCTGATGGGTTTGGTAGATCTGTCTTGATTTACAGGAACTGAATGTTTCATCTGCTAAGTTTGAGGGCACCAAAATGTTGAAACCAGGGGTCTGACTTTCTTTAGCACCATCCTGAAGCCGCTCTGCCTTTGGAAGAGAGGCACCTGTGATCCTGAAGCATGGAGGTGTGGGTGCTGCTGCGGTCTGGTGGATTTACCTCCTGGAAAATCCCTTGAGGCAATGGAGTATGGAAAATGAAAGATTCTTTTGTACTGTACAGAGAGGGGGCAGAGCAATTAAAACAAAGATCCTTTTTTCAGTGGCTGTTATTTAGGAACTCGATCCAATTTTGGTGATGAACCCTGGACTCAGAGGTAGCGTTTCCAGAATTGGAACGTACTCCTTAAATGGGAGAGGATTTGTCTCTGCCCCATAGGGAAGCTCGTGTAAAACAAGCAGGAGAGGGGAGAGCTCTCGTCTACTGAGGGGATCAGTGCAATGCAGTGCAGAGCTTTGCTCGTCTGGTTCGGAGGCCTGAGGCACCATTAATGAGAGGATGCCAGGCAGCAGGAGGAATCCCCATCTTCACCTTCACATGTATATTGTCAGCCTACAAAAGCAGTCTATGCTCAGACAGGACAGCATTAGCTGTGTAAAACTTACCTGTTGGAAAAGGCAGTATCTCAGCATTTGCTGGTGGTTACTGCAGATACTGCTTGTTCCAGCAATAGGTCGGTGCAATCCCACAAGGGAAACACAACATTTAAAAAAACCCTGCATATTATGTTTCTTCCCACCTAAGAGGTAAGGAAAGGCAGCGCCAACTGGGCAGGTTGAGGATTTCCATTGCTGCTTGGGGGAGGACAATGGCACAGTGTGCTGTGACCACTACCTTCAGGCCCAAGATACACTAGAAATTCATAGTCTAATCAGAGTTAGGCCTTCTATTTTGAATTATATGGTAAGGACTAGTTCAGTAGTGCACTTCCTGCTTGGTTTTTTGTCTGCTGGATGGGGTTTTGCTGAAGAGGGCTTCATAGCAAGAGAAAGAGAAAAGGCACAAAGAGCTGGACTAATCAGCACAAGATAATATATGAGCAAATTTCTGTTCTTCAGCTAAGGGTAGAGTAATAGATTTATTTTCTTAGTTAATTCTAACAAAACAAGAAGAGTTTGGCCCAGTGTTTTGTTCAGCCCTTCCTGTAGGCTTTTATCATTCCCAAATGAACAACATATATTACCCCATTGAGATCCATTTGGATTGTTCTCCACTGCTAAGATCTCTAAGTGTTTCTGCCTTCATCTGTGGTTAATATATGAGCAGTATTAAGTGTTTTCTTTTGTAATTTGCATTGCAGGTGGGCCTTTTAGGAAGAACTGGTTCAGGAAAAAGCACTTTACTTTTTGCATTTTTAAGACTACTGAATACAGAAGGGGATATCCAGATTGATGGAGTCTCCTGGAACACAGTCAGTGTGCAGCAATGGAGAAAGGCATTTGGAGTGATTCCTCAGGTAATGAGATTACTGTGTATCTGTGTGCCTTTATTTTCATTGGTTCTATATCCATGCATGCATAGTTACCTTTAAGCTGAAAGTTAGTTGTTTTATACTGAGAAACAGGAACAAAAGGCAAAGATTTTGTGAAAAGGGGAGTGGGGTATGATGGATGGATGGATGGATTGATGGATGGAAGGATGGATGCAATGATTTGCAGCAAACTCCTTTTTGAGAATTTCTGTGCCACTCACACAAGAACTCTTCTAGAAATGGAAAGGTACAGGACACTGAAACAGAAGTGTTTGTAGCCTGCTTATCCCTTTCCCCTCTTGAAACAGTTTGATTCAAAATAAGATAGCGCTATCTGAAGAAAAAAATACAAACAGTGGTGTTCTCAGCTACTGTTTTCTAAAGCCCTGCGTCACGTATTATGGTTAACATATGAATACTAGACATTGCCTATTTTCCCTGACAAGCCAGTAGCAGAATTAGTGCTTTCCTTATATTTTACTAGACCACTAGATCTCCAGCTCAGGCTCATCACTTTTTTAGCTGTTGCCTCTCAGTACTGTGTCATGGTGCATGACACATGGAGGGGTTGGAACTAGATAATTTTTAAGGTCCCTTCCAACCCAAACCATTCTATGATTCTATGATTCTATAAGGGAGTACTTAATGTTGTTTATGCTTGCAGCAGTCTTGGTGTATGGGAAGTAATACCATTTCAGAGATGAAAAAGGAAGCAGCTCTTCACATGGATTTAGGCACCCTAATACTCTCAAATAACCAGAACAAGAAAAATAATCTAAGTGGGAGCAAACAATTAAACCTAGGGCTTCTGAGTCTCTTGCCAATGTCCCCACCACTGGACCAGTGTCCTACATTAGTTACAAGTCTGGATTACCTGTCTCAAAAATTAATGTTATTGGCTGCATGCAGTAACACTAAAAAGTGATTGCTCACTGTAAAGGTAAGAATGAAAACTGATGGAATGAACTGCATAATTTTAATGCCATGTTTTGGTTTTGCTTTTGAAAGCTGTCAGTTCCTTTTTAACAACAGTGATACAGGCATAACATGTATTGGCCTTCTCTTCTTTGAAAACTATACACTGGATAGTTCTTCAGCTACTAAACATATACAGTCTTTTCCATAACAATGTTCATTCCTTTGGAAATCTTGTGAGTGTGTGTGGTTTTGGTGTGATGAAATGCTCATGGAAACACAATGGCTTTGATTTTGCAAAGACAAGAGGCTAAAAATTTAATTTTTCTACTTGATCATTTTTGAGTTTTGATAGCTTCCCTTTCAAACATGTTATCCCACAGTAGCCTGAGTGGTATTTATTTAAAGTAGGCATGCAAAGAAGGCACAACTCTATCCTCTCTGTGCATTTCCACAATCAAGCTCTGAGATTTCCTCAAAGGCAGCAATTTTTTACCACTTTGACTTTGCCAGAACAGACTGTTTCCTCACAGCCAGGTTACACCCCCAGCAAAACAGAACCAAGAGAGCAGTGGTGAGTCCACTGGTTGGATCTGTTTCTTGCCTGAGCTGTGCCGACAGCCCGATGGTCACACGCTGCCTGCTGAGCTGAGGCTTGCTTGGCAAGCTGCCCTTTGATAGCTAACCTGTCGTCACGCTTTCTGTCCTCTCTTCAACATTTTCACGTCTGTCTATTCCTGTAAACTTTTATTTCTTTGTCATTGCTGGTTCAGCTCTGCAGCAGGATTGTTGGTTGCAAGCATGAAAAAAGTCACCCCTTCAGACTGAGGCAGCTGTGCAGTGAACTGCAAATGCAGCTTCAGCTACTTAGTTTGGAGCACAGGTGAGTTATACAGCTGTCCTCCAAAGGTTGGCTGTATAGGATGAAGGATGCTTTTACCAGTATAAGCTGTCTCCACTGGGAAATTTTCCTGATATAGCTATACAGCCAAGTATAACTTTCTGTACTGAAAGGGGCTTCCTTGTCTCTCCCAGTCATCCTTTTGCTCTCAACCCTTCCTTCCTTTGGGATGTGGTTGCCCAGCAGGATTTCTGCTTTCCATCTCCAGCTGTCCTTGGGAATGCATGGACTGAGGAGAAAACTAGATGCTTGATAACAAGTAGTCCTCCTTGTCCCAGTGAAAAATATGATTTTCATAGCTGAGTACTCACTATAGAGTCACTAATGGCATGAAAACATCATTCTGCAGTATCAGCAAAATGAGAGAGACATTTATTACACAAGCAGTGTAACTTGCCCTCCTGTTAGCGAGGTGCATTGTTAGTTCATTGTTAAAATTACACATTCAGTTCATTTTGGAAGTCCCTGCTACATGGATCAATGCCAAAAAATGCCAGCCCTCTATTCTTTGTAAGGTCATGAGAGTTGCCAGCCTGTTTGCATGCTTCAGCTGCAGCTCCTGTCCCAAAGCTTTGTCAAAGAACTGCACATTCTGCCTCAAAAATTCCTACATTCAGAATGAAATGAAGTTTTCACCAGCACTGTCCCAGCAGGGAAGAGAAATTGCATATGGCACCCTGCCTTTCCCAGCAGAGCAAAGGAAGCCTTTTGCTCTTTGCCATTCACCTACAGCTTCAGAATGGGGAAGGAAAAAAACCCAAAAGTTGCCTTTCCTTTGCTGGGACGCTGGCCTACGGCAACACATGGATATTTGCCATCTCCAGGTGAGGCTCCACCTGAGGCATGCTTCCTTGTGAAAGCTTTCCAACACTCTAGTTCTCTTCCTTATCCCTAATTTTCCCAATTTAGAAGAAAAGAGGTACTTTTCCTCTGTGGGAACCTCATTTATGTGTGCCTACATAGTGCACACAGTGTCCTAACACACTGTGGTCTGCTCCATGCAGGCGATGCTGGAACGGCCTGTGGGGTGGTCAGGCATCATGCTGAGACAGAGCAAGGGCAAAACCCTCTTTCTTTCAGTATTTCAAATTCAGCTGTCAGTGCATTGCAGTGTCGTGAAGGGCTAAATCCTATAAAACACATTTCCTGGAGCACCCACAAGGAAGTTCCTTCCTGTAGCTCCTCACAGCCGGTGCTGCTGAAGCACAGTGACCACAGTGCTGCACCTACAGGATGTTTGTCATTCTCATGCAAAGCAATTACTCCAGCGACAACAGGCTGTTTGAAGCCCAAAATCCCTTCTTGCTGGGCAGTCCTTTCTGATGCTGCTTCTGCAAGAGTTTCTCCACATTTCCAAGGTGAGGACATCCAGCTGTATCTGGTTTCAACACGCTGAAGCTCTTTTGCATACAGGTTCTCATGCAGATCGCATCCTGAAGTATTTAATGGAGTGAAATTGAGAAAATTGCCTTCAGAAATTTGGCTTTGAATGGAGAACAGGAGACCAATAGCCAATTTTCTATTAAAATAAATGAGGGGAAACCTGAGACCCATAAGGTGCTAGCTCAAAGGAAGGGGATGACTTTTGGTGTCTTTTTGAGTGTTATTCCACTGCATCCTGGCAGATCTCACACCATTTTCTGCGTGGAAATACTGCGTACAGAGTTAAAAATAAAGCTTAGCCTAGAGAATGAGATTACTGCAGTTTGTGGGACTGCCAGCTGACCAAAAAAAAGAAAAAAAAAAAAGAAATCACTTTGCTCCTTTATTTTGCTTAGGAAGTGAAATTTTGCAACTTCTGTCTTGGTAGTTGCAATTTTTCAGTAGCCATCTCGCTTTGTTCATTATATCTGTCTGTCTCTCTGCCTGTCTGTCTCCAGCGCTGTGTCATCCCCTCTCATGCCCTCCAGGGCTGTTCATTTTCTGTGGTGGTGGGGGTGGCTGGTTTGCAGTGTACCAGGGCACTCCTGCCCAGTGCAGCCTGCCAAGCAGCGCCGCTCCCCAGCCATGCTCCGGTCCCACAGAGGGTCCTGCAGAAGCTGGGGTCCCACAGGGCATCCAGACAAGTCAGCATCACCATACAGGGGTACATCTGCTGCACCTGACCCATGCACAGAGCACCTGGGGACATTAATTAACAACCTCACATGCTCATTTCAGGCAGTATATAAGTTGTTTTCTGCATCACAAGTTCAGTGGTGCCAGGAGCACAGCACTTGTGTTTGCCACTGAGCTCTATGAGAGGCAGACATTTTGGCATATTCAGAGGACACCACTACAGAACTGGTCCCAAAAACTTGCAGAAGGTCTTCATTGCTCCCATACTCTTTTTCTTGTCTAATGTCAATGTAAAGTCCCTAAAGGACACTTATGGAAACAAGACCTCTAACTCTGCACCTAATACTAAGGCATTCACATAGCAATTTGATTTTCTTTTGTGTTTATATTGTTGCCATAATATATATGAAGCAGAGCAGGCCATATGGAGGTCATACTGTTGTTTCTCTAACTTCTCTGTGCATGGAGCTGGTGTCTGGTTCCAGCTGATGTTGTGTTTGCTGTCCAGCCCTGGCACGTATGGGAACTGACCTGCACACAGGTTGTCTTTCATTGCAACAGCAGCTACTCACAGCCAGGCTACTCTCACTCCTTAGCAGCCTCTTGTCAACTGGTCCTTTATTCTTCTGTGTGTGTTTGCTTAGGTACTCCAGGGTCTTGGTTCTCTACATAACACTTAAATCACTTAGGAAGCTCATTGCTATAAGCTGGGTGTATCCCACACCATAACAAATATGCAGAAGCTCTAGCCACTGTGGGGGGATTAATGCCCTTCCTAGGGGTCGATTTACAATATTTGGGGTGGTCAGAACATAAACATGATCATATTTATATTCACGAGTGTTTTGCTTGTGGGTGGATGTCACATCTGAGAAACTATTTGTTGTATGATCACACCCATTATCATCCTAGGTGAATTTAAACAAGTGACCAAGAAGGAAGGATTTACTGCTAGTCCCCCCAACCATCCATTCCCCCTTCCAATGCTCTCTTAATTTCTACTTCTTCCATACTTATAAACAACACATTAGTCCATGAGAGTCACTTTTGGTTTTTTTCACTTTAGACTTCAAACTTTTAAGGATTTTTTGGGGGTTTTTCTGCTTCTTTTAAAGTGGACTTTAAACTGCCCATGTGACTCACATGATATTTACTCAAGTGAACCCTATGTGGTTTCTAATGACATGGGAGGAAGGAGGTGTTGAAATGGAGAGAGGAGTACCAGAATTCAGGACAATGAAATATTTACCTTGTGGGGAAAAAAAAAAAAAAAGTTCTTTTGGGAATAGCTTGCTTTTAGTGACCAGCTTCTTGAAAGCACAGTTATTAGGAATAACAGCAGTTTCTGAAGAAAGTAGTACCCTTTATTTCTCTGCCTGCTGCACT
>NW_010306106.1:77657-77931 GCF_000700745.2 Antrostomus carolinensis
ACTGGTTTGTTCAGTTAACTATTCCTTACCACTGAGAAATGAAAATACCTATTCCATTTGTTAAATGTATGGCGCTCAAAGTGTGAACCAACCCACGTCTGACACTGTTTCCACAGTGTTATTATTTCCACCGCACCCATTACTTGCAAGAATCTAATCCTGCTGCAAATATGTCACCCCACTTGTGCTACCTAATGAGTGCAGGGCATGAGAAAAGGACTGTGCTGTACTTCACCACAAGCATTCATTGTTATTAACAGTCATGATTGTAGGG
>NW_010306106.1:77955-87611 GCF_000700745.2 Antrostomus carolinensis
AAAGTACTTCAGTGACTTCTAGCTGTGTGCAGTGCTGCCTCTGCTGCAGCTCGGTTGGCCTGTTGGTTGCTGGCAGTGTGATGAAGGGATCATCGCACTGAAATCCACCCCGCTGACTGCAGGGCACCACCATGCAGCTGCTTTTCTCCTCTGGTCTCTTGAATCAGGTACTTCCTTCTGTCTTACACCAAAGAATTTATTGGCACTGGTTTACATCTCTTAATTCAGCAAATGAATTAATGTAATTTATTTTCATCTGCCATGTTTAAATTTTTAATTAATCATAATTAAATGATTAATGTAAATGTGGGTATAAATCACTTTGAAATCTGATGAAAGAATGCCAAGTTCCCAGGTTAGGTAGGTGGAAATTGTGTTAGACTGGCCAAACTCTGGGAAAGTACTTGCTAAGTATATTCTCTCAGCTATTTTCTGCTGGCACAGTTGGTCCTTCACTGCTTTAGGTAGTGTTTTGCTACCAAGAGTCCAAGAAATTACATGGCTGTGAATCACTGGCATTTCAACAAATTTTCTCTAAATAAATATTTTCTTAGGAAGACAAAAGAGAAGAAAATAATTGTCTCAAATCTTTCCCCTTGGTATTTGTTCCGTATATACAAGGAAAGAGCAAGCAAATGGTAATATTTCTCAACAAGGCACTTACATTCTTTGAGAGCAAGTTCTCCCTGCCACAAGCAGCAGGTGTACCTCTCAGCATAGAAAGCAACAGCTTGGTTTTATCTCATAAGAAATATTGTGCAACCTCAGTGTCCCTTGAAGAACCTAATTTCCACCAGAACCTAATGCACCCACCCCATGTAAAAAGAGATTAAACAAATATTTAATTTTTTCTGAGTCATTGCTTTTTGAACTACAAATCGTGTGTCTAAAAGGATGTTCACTTAAATCTGCTTGCCTAAACTGATGAGAAAAGCAGAACGGAGTAGTCAGCTTCAGAGCGAGAAGGATGCGCTCTCAGTGCCAGGAAATGTGCATCCTCCTCATCTTGTGTGATGGAAGGAAGGACAGAGCAGGGAGAGAGCACAGGCTGTAGCATCAATCAAGGAAGCCTCGTACACCAGCAGGCGGGTTGTTGCTGCTACAGTCGTGAGTCAGATCATGCTGTGTCACATCTCAGTTGACATGACAGTGAGAGGGAGAGGGAAAATAACCTCTTCTGAGACAGGACTTGGACATGGTGAAGTGTCAGGTAACAGAATGGTGCTGATATATATTTGGCTACAATTGACTAGAAAAAGAGAAGTTAATTGATGAAAAACAACTCAGGACAGTGTCTGTCAATACCAACAAATATCCAACAGGTTTATTTCTCTCAAAACACAATTGTGGAAACACACTTTGGTTTAGTGATATTTTTTTTATCATAGAATCATAGAATGGTTTGGGTTGGAAGGCACCTTTAAAGGTCATCTAGTCCAACTCCCCTGCCCTGAGCAGGGACATCTTCAACTAGATCAGGTTGCTCAGAGACCCGTCCAGCCTGACCTTGAATGTTTCCAGGGATGGGGCATCTACCACCTCTCTGAGCAACCTGGTCCACTGTTTCACCACCTTCACTGTAAAAAATGTCTTCCTTATATCTAGTCTAAATCTCCCCTCTTTTATTTCAAAACCATTACCCCTTGTCCTATCGCTATAGGCCCTGCTGAAAAGTTTGTCCCCATCTTTCTTTGCTTTTTTTTTTTAAGCATTGAAAGGCCGCAATAAGGTCTCCTCAGAACCTTCTCTTCTCCAGGCTGAACAACCCCAACTCTCAGCCTTTCTTCCTAGGAGAGGTTCTCCATCCCTCTGAGCATTTTTGTGTCCCTGCTCTGGACCTGCTCCAACAGGTCCATCTCTTTCCTGTGCTGAGGGCTCCAGAACTGACCACAGTACTCCAGGTGGGGTCTCACCAGAGCGGAGTAGAGGGGGGAAATCACCTCCCTCGACCTGCTGGCCACACTTCTATTGCTGCAGCCCAGGATACGGTTGGCCTTCTGGGCTGCAAGCGCACACTGTTGGCTCATGTCCAGCTTTTCATTCACCAGCACCCCCAAATCCTTCTCCGCGGGGCTGCTCCCAACCCCTTCATTCCCCAGCCTGTATTGATACCGGGGGTTGCCCCGACCCAGGTGCAGGACCTTGCACTTGGCCTTCTTGAACCTCATGAGACTCATACAGGTGCACTTTTCCAGCTTGTTGAGGTCCCTCTGGATGGCATCTTGTCCCTCAGGCATGTCAATCAAACCACTCAGTTTGGTGTTGTCTGTAAACTTGCTGAGGGTGCACTCAATCCCACTGTCTGTGTCACTGATGAAGATATTAAACAGTCCTGGTCTCAATGTGGACCCCTGAGGGACACGACTTGTCACACAACATCTCCATCTGGATATTGAGCTGTCGACCACTACTTTCTGGGTGTGACCATCCAACCAATTCCTCATCCTCTGAGCAGTCCACCCATCAAATCCATGAATCCATGTCTCTCCAATTTAGAGAGAAGGATGTATGGGGGACTATATCAAAGGCCTTTTTTTTTTTTGTTTTAATATATTTCACATAATAAAGAATCAAAAATAATTTTTAAAAGGCTTATTCCAAAATGGAAATACAGGAAATCTTTCATTCTGAAATTTTATTTTTACTGTTTTTCAGACAAGTTTTTATTAAGACAGTTGCCAAAAACTGAACATAAGGATTTTTAAAATAACCTTTTTAGGAACAATGTTTTTAAAAAAAAATTGATAACCTGCAATAAGCTTTATCTGGTAATTGTAGAAGGTGGTTCCTTTTCTCTGTATGCTTTATAATTTACAGTGCTTTACACAATGTTTCAATCTGTGTGTATCTTTTTTCTTGTAGAAAGTGTTCATATTTTCTGGAACTTTTCGGATGAATTTGGATCCTTATGGGCAGTGGAATGATGAAGAAATATGGAAAGTTGCAGAGGAGGTAAAACTGTTCAATGATGTTATTTGTAACCGTCTGGTGGAGTGGTTACAGCAGAGTGCAGTGTAGGTCAAATGATTGTCGTATGTTACATTTATATAGAGTCTTAGGGGGGAAAAAAAGTGCCAAGGAAAGGTAGTGCTGTGCTATAAACCGTGTTTCCTTATTACCTAATGAAAAGGTGCCTTTGTCAGAAATTTTTTTAAAAAAGATAAACTTCACGCAGCACAGTCTGCAGTGATTTAGCATAGGTGAGGTTTTGTTTGGCTCTGCTGGGTGACCCTGAGAGAAAAAAAGTGGAGGAAGGTGATACAGCAAAATGTCCTGTAATCTTTTCTCATTTTAATACTTTGCCAAATATATGAAATCTCTGCAAGACATTTTTCTACCAAAACGTGTAAAGATAAGTTGTAAACATTTTGGAGGCCAGAAAAAAAAGTGAAAAATTTCTGTGGCCTGTCCTAGAAATAAGACTGGTGTTACTGCAATAGGAAATATTTACATGCACCTTAGAAAAATCTTTCCTCAAAATATTTTCCAGTTATTGTGATTCTCAGGCCAGTGTAAAGCCAGCTGGGAAGGAATGCTCTCTGACACCGCATTCAGGCTTCCTTACTGCTTGTGTCATGGGCAGCTGCCTCTTCCATGGAGAATAAGAATCATGGAACATTAGATTTCATGAACCTGAAGGTTTTCTTCTAATTTTATGTTGAGGTTTTAGCAACTTTTTTTTTTAAAAAAAAGATTAGGGGCCAGGTTTTCACAGTTGTGTTTCCACATTGAGCTGAACCCTTGTGCATTATGGTTGTCAGATGCCACCTATTGGCTCTGATCGTGCTTAATAGGTTGCACAGGTGTATGTAACACCTGGAGAAAAGGCAGATGAGACTTATGGGAGGGAAAAGGCTGCAGCCTAGAAAGCTGATTTTGCTTTCCAAGGTAAGGATCACCTAATTAATACAGACTCAACAATGTATTGGTGCCATTTTCCTCATTCATAGCAAGTCTCCAGTATCAGAAAATGCTTAGGAGTGTGGGACTTAATCCTAAAGCTTCCACCTTTCCTATCAAGGAGGTCAACTCTCTCTGCTCTCTGTTTTGGGTTTATCTAATTTCTTCCCTATATTTGGGAAAGAGGAAAGTAGATACTTTCTATGAGTTATTTGCTGTCAAATGAAAACATTGTGACATTTTTGGTTAAATGATGTGACAGCAGCTTTTCAGCCCATCATAGCAGAGGCAACAGGGTGCTCAGTGCTGTGCTTCTCCGCTTCGCTGAGGCTGGGGAAAAAACGGAGTCTGGATTAACATCCCCTGTCTTGAAAAAGACAAGCTCTACTTCTGCTTTTGAGGATTGTTTTCACTGTGTGTGTGAACTGAGCCTGGGATTTCAAAGAGCTAAACTTCATTTATAAAGACATGAAAAAAAAATATTTTGAAGTTGTTGTCATTCAGGAGTTTGGCAAATCCATACGTGATACAGAGGTTTTCATTGCACAGGTGAGAGAGCAAAGCAAATAGAAAAGAAAAAGAGCTGTAATACTTTTTAGTATGAGTGATTGGATTGTTTACAAAGTTTGTGCTCTTGAAGTCTGGCTGGTTAGTCAGTGTAACTTTGGGAGCACAGCACAGAAAGGAAGTTAACTGTCAGCTTATCCCTGACCCATGTTGGCTGCTGAGGATTTAGAGAATCCTGCTGAGATCAGCATCAGCTTTTTATCCTCCTTGCAGTCAGCTGCAGAGAGCAAAGTGCTGTCTGAACAGATGTCAGATGTTTCACTTTTTGTTGCCCCTGTATTTCAGCTTCTGAATCTGTCAGACTTGTGTCAGCTTTTGAGGCTAAGTTTTACTTCTGCAGTCATCTGTCTGGGTCCTACAGGTACATGGACAGACCTTGTGCAGTTTTAAGAAGAAAGCACCTTTTCCAGCCATTAGTTGCAAAATTTCATTAAGGGACATGATATGTGTTCAAAAGAGGAGTGAGGAACAAAGCAGTGGCCTTAATTTGCTCATAAATAAAAGCATGAACTCTTCAGAAACTCAACAGATGTACCCACACACTTTAGTTTAATATGGTTTCCATATAAAATAGGAACAAAAAGGAGGATTTTTTTTTTTTTTTTTTTTCCCATGGAATGAAAATGAGTTGCAGATCAGTAATTTTTCAAAAATCCAAGGGGGGCTCTTCATCAGCCACTAGGCTCACATCACATTTTTATAACGTCTTTTGGAGCAATGTAACTCACATGTGTTTTCTAGTTCTTGTATGTTACAAAACTTTCTCTGTAAATGCTGCTGATTAGGCCAAGGAGCACAGTTGGTTTGGACCTGTGGAAGATGCATGTACAAAATGCATCTCCCAATGAAAGCAAAGAGAGGCACTGGAATAAACAGTCAGAAGACACCTCCTGGGCTGGATTCTGGTTTCTGGTCCAAGTGAAGCTGCTTGGACAGGCACCTCTTTAATTGTTTTTTCACCAGTGCTAGAGGGAAGCTTGTGATGCCATTAGTGTGAACAAAGTGCACAAGACCTCTGGGACAGCAAAAGGAGCAGATGGAAGCGCTCTCAGAGCCATAGAGACAATGACCGTGGTGACCCAAGTTATTTTCTCTGTTGCTGTAATGTAGCATGTGAATTTTGGTCATTTCTTTTTACCCTCCTAGCAACCAGAGGGGCCTGGTTTCCTTTCAAAAAACCCCTTTCCTTAAGATTTCCAATGATGTACTTCACTGCTGGGTAAAAAGTTTCAAATATATTGCTTTCTGTAGCCTGCTAACTCAGAATGTTTTGGTGAAAATGCCAAAGCCCATTGTATGTGACAAACAAATGAAGCATTAAATCTCAGCTTCTCAACATAAATCCTCGTATGTTGCAAGAGTCAAGTATTTCAGTGCTTTTTACATCATCGATCTACTAGCTTGTAGTCTTTATAGGACAGATTCTCCTTTTCATCAATTTATATTTTCTCTTCTCTGTCAGAAATGAAAGGCAAGGAAATTAAAGGCATTGGTTGCTGTACCCACAGTCAGCAGTAACTGTGCCTCACCAATTCTTCCTGTCCTTTTTCCTTCTGGCAGGTTGGGCTGAAGTCCGTAATTGAGCAGTTTCCAGGCCAGCTTGATTTTGTTCTTGTGGATGGAGGCTGTGTCCTCAGTCACGGCCACAAACAGCTGATGTGCCTTGCCCGGTCAGTTCTCAGCAGAGCTAAAATCTTGCTGCTCGATGAACCAAGTGCTCACCTGGACCCCGTGTACGTTTGGATCATTTGTTCTGTCTTCTAATGTAAAATAAGAAAATCAGTGAGGCAGCACCTCGCTGAAAGAGACTTCTGTGACTTGTCTGGTCATTACTAAACCTGATTTCAGTAATGTATGTTAGTAATTCTGTGGGGGGGATCAGGGAAGCCTAGTTACATCCTTAGCTTTATGGCTGATACCTGCTTTCACAGCAGAGATGCAGCACACAGCTAGACTATTAAATACCATCAATAAAGTTATGAGCTATGCCGGCATGTACATTGCAGTCTAAATGCTGATGCTGCTTTGCCTTCCAGAACTTCCCAAGTGATCAGGAAGACTCTGAAGCATGCATTTGCCAACTGCACGGTGATCCTCTCTGAACACAGGCTGGAGGCAATGCTGGAGTGCCAGCGATTTTTGGTGAGCGATTCTTGTAGTCTCACGTACTGTTGTTTCATTACATTTGATGAACGTGCAAAACACACCAAGCAGAATTTATGAAGTTGGCTGGATTGATGGGGGTCGTTCAGGGCAGCTGAGCAACCTAGTCACCTGCAGCAGGAGCCTGCTGCTCTTTCACATGAGCTGTCATAGACACCTGTGTTCAGATGAGCTGGGTCACATTATGGAAGAGCTGGATTCCTTCTTTCAACCAGGACAGTTGTGTAGGTTACCCAGCTGTTGACCCAGGTGTCTTATATTTCTGATTGGCTCCGGAGCTCCAGAAAAGTCCCAGCGTCTCACAGAGCTTTACCACTGCTAATGCAGAAACAGCTGCACTTGCTCTTGAGCAGTGGGAGGCTCCATGGGGCAGAGGGGTTTCCTGAGAAAACATCTGATGGTCAGAATGGCTGATTTCTTTCATCAAGCCACTTGAATATTCCTTTCTCATTTAATCAAAGTGACAAAGTACTGAAGTCCTGGGATATTTCCTTTGTTATATAAAAATGGTTAGTAAAGGAAATAAAAGGCAAGTTCCGTAATTGTTCTTAAAAATTGGGTTCCTTCCTAAGTGGATTTTTTTGATGCTTCCATAAAAGAGGACCTTCATTTTATTAGCAGAGTGGAACATTGTTTTCCCTGTGTATTTGCTTGGGTGTATTAGCACAGCAGGAGGAGTATGGCCTGAAGTTGAAGCAAGCAAGTCAGTAGGCAGGTTGTACGTCCTTTTGGAGGTGCTGCTCCAGTTTGTGTGCTGGGCTTCAGCCTTGCTCCAGCCGCAGCCCATGCTGCAGGCAGGCACCCGCTGCCCAGAGCAGGTTTCCCACCCTCCAAACAACATTTTAGCAAGAGAGCTGCTAAAAGCTCTTTCCCATCAGACCTGTGCCCTCGCCCGAAACATGCTGGCATTGCAGTGCCAGTGGCAGAGCCAGATTTTTCCCCTTCTGCTGCCTTACAGGGGAGGCTGGCACAGCTCTACAGGGCAAACCTGTTGTCTCCTTCAAACACAGGCCAGCAGTGCTTCCTTGTTTGGCAAGAAGAAAGCAAAGAAGGGCTGGCACCTCGCTGGCAGTCT
The DNA here is from genome assembly GCF_000700745.2 of Antrostomus carolinensis. Classification (NCBI taxonomy): domain Eukaryota; kingdom Metazoa; phylum Chordata; class Aves; order Caprimulgiformes; family Caprimulgidae; genus Antrostomus; species Antrostomus carolinensis. The sequence goes on from NW_010306106.1 coordinate 85,661, forward strand.
TCTCCCTCTGCTTGCAATATAACTCTGCTTTCTGCAGTTAACGCTTTCCTAACCTGGCAATATAGCAGTGCCAGGGAAATGCCACAGCACCGGAGACTTCAACAAACGATCTCAGAGGTAAAAATCAAGTTGCAAGGAGAAACCTACAGCACTTTGTAACTTGAACAATAGGCACCTTTTCCCTAGGTTAAAATTTTAATGTCTGTTTTTATGGTTGTAATTAGAAATTGCAAACTGTAAACTGTGCTTTTCGTGTTAGAAGATCTGTTACGTCTTTGTATCTCTTCCCTGCTTGGTTAGCTGTGTTAGCTGAATTCTGTCAGCACCAGAGTTGCCCATCTAATGGAGTGAAATGTTTCTTCAGGTAATCGAGGACAATAAATTGCGGCAGTATGAATCCATTCAGAAGCTGCTGAATGAAAAGAGCTCCTTCAGGCAAGCCATCAGCCATGCTGATCGCCTTAAGCTGCTCCCAGTACACCACAGAAACTCCAGCAAACGCAAACCTCGACCCAAAATCACTGCCTTGCAGGAGGAGACAGAGGAAGAAGTGCAGGAGACAAGGCTGTGAGACGTGGTGTGGACACCCTCCTTGTGGAGTGAGTCACCAGCAATGCCCCACAGTGACAGGCCCAGCACTTCTGAACCTGCGGGAGCCGTGCACAAATTGAACCTTGTGACTGAAAGTGCATTTGGGAATTACTTCCCTTCCATGGTTGATTGTGTGCAAGTTAGTACATTCTTTGAAGTTTTGCTACTTCTAATGGTAAAACCAGACTTCCTTGGAAAAGCTGCTCTAATTTGGTACAAACGAGATGGCAAACAGAAGAAACCTGCGTAGCCCGACATAATTGTTTTAGAAAACTTTTAGAAATGTTCGTGCTGGGGTGAGAGGTGCAGACAGCAGGAAGAATGTGAGAAAAATAATCAAACCTGAGTGGAAAATAGAAAAATCAGAATGTAAAAAGCCTCTGTGGATTCACTTTCTGCAAACAAATTAAGGGACAGTATCAGCAAGGTGCACAGAAAACTTCCTCCTCTTTGTTTTTCATGCAGCAACTGTAATTTCAACTTAGCAGAAAAGGCCAAATACCCTTTCATAACAGCACACAGCTCCGCGTGCGTAGGTGAGAAAGAAGGAAGAGAGGATATCGACTTGCAGGCCAGTCAACATCTGACACATCTCCACAGTTTAGGGAGAATTGATATTTCCTCTGAAAAGCTAGGAGACACTCCACCCGACCCTGCACACACGCGCAGTGGGATGAGTGCAGGCTGACCTCAGTACCCAGTGAAAGGTGGGACTCTGGCAGTGGAACTGGAACAGGCTGCTTAGGTCTGGCACCTTTGCATGTTTTTTACTCTGGCCAATTTTTTTTTTTTTTTTTTTTTTTAAAAAAGAGGAAACCTCTCAGAAGGAGACTTTAATAATGAAATTAATTTTTATACTTGTCTAGTTTGCAGTTTTATGATGAAACTGAACTTTCTTTAGGATATTTTATTTATTTTAATATTGTTGCAAACATTTACTAAGGAAATGATGTATTTTAAGAGTGATTATGTACTATAAAGAAAACTATATTTGTACAAAAACTTTTATATTTGGATTGTTGGGGGGTTTTTTTGCTACTAGTCTTTGATGTCACATTATGATAGAGCTGTTAAAAACGAGGGCAGCCACAGAGTTCGGCCAGGTACTGTCCAATGCTGTCTTTGTGCACTAAAGTATTCCAGTGATACATACATTTTAGATTTTTTTTCCTTAAATAATAATAATAATAAAAAATTGAAAGAGAGTGCCTGTATGACACGTTACAACACCCCTCCTCTGCCCCGTGCAGCCACGGCAGCCCTCTGTGGCTACTTCCACTTCAGTCGCTGCTGCCCATCAAACCGTGCGCATCGCTTTTAATAAATACATTTGATTTGTTACCGAATGAGCCGCCGAGAG
>NW_010306107.1:0-891 GCF_000700745.2 Antrostomus carolinensis
GACCTGCTGGCCACACTCTTTTTTAATGCACCCAGGACACTGCTGGCCTTCTTGGCTATAAGGACACACTGCTGGCTCATGGCCAATCTGATGCCCACCAGCACACCCAGGTCCTTTTCCACAGAGCTCCTTAGTTCTAATTACTAGAACTACAAGATATTGAAGGCAATAATTAAGCAAATTAAGGCAAGAAAGAGCTAAATGGCCCAGGGCCACAGAAAGCAATCAGTGACGGAGAAATGAGTGGCATTTAGGGGGTCTCTTGTTTATATCTCTGAAGCACTAACACAACCCCCACAAGATCAATTCACTTGGAAGCTGGTGGGACACAGTGCTGGCATCTCCAAACCTGCCATGGAGTGAGAAAGCCACAATGCAGCCAAAAAACAACTTTCTTTCCACCTCCTTCCTTTCCACCCACAAAGAGAAGAATTTTACTGGCTGAGTGATTTCAGGCAAGATGTGGAGCTGGACTGATAACAGAAAGAAAAAGAAACTGAAGTCCCTGAGCTCCTTCCTGGTGCTTGGGGCTGAAGAGCCAAAGGCTGCTGAAGGGACACTTGCTTGGCTGAGACACACTGTACAAAGATAAAAGCTTCTCAGGAGCTGCAGCAGCAGGAGGCACTGCCAGGGATCTGCCAGCCCAGCTTCAGGAACCCGGCTGCTGTGCAGGGGACGATGAAACTCGCCTGGACCCATGGCTTCCTCGAGGAAGAACCACAGGGAGCGGGATAAAGTGTACAGGGTTAGGCTGCTTAGGACTCAGGTATCCTCAAACTCCAATTAACCTGGAGACAGGAGGAACTAATTAATAGAGGGTCCGGGGATGTAAGTGAGCAGCTAGATATTTAAATATTAGTTAGAATCACAGAATGTTGTGAGTTGGGAGGG
>NW_010306108.1:0-6075 GCF_000700745.2 Antrostomus carolinensis
AGGGTAAGTAACTGCGTACAAGTGAAATACACAGGAGGCTAGAGGAAGGAACAGTTGACTTTGCAGAACAGAGTCTGAAGGTGGCTATGGTAGGTCAGAACAGATACAGTCATGCCCATGATATGAGAGCTGCTTCTTCAGTGACTTGCCTGTCCTTTCCCACTGACGGCCTTTGTGACAGTTCTTTTGAACAAGTCATCAAAGAAACTATCTCCAGCTGTCACACTTACCAGTGTGGCCAGCAGCCTGCTGGCTCCTCTTCACACCTGCCACCTTCTCTCTCTCCTATGCCTGGCTTTGCTGGCTGCATTCCTTCATTCTGATGACACATGCTCAAGCTTCCAAGATGGAGGCAACATGGTGCAGGGTCTGTAAAGCAGGATTTCAGAGAGTCTCAGAAGTTTATGCTTGTACAAGCCATTACAGCTAAGAGGGATACTCATGGATGTTGTGGAGAAGCTTTGGAGATGTCTACAGTTGTGGTTAGAGATTCCCAAGTCACCCCAGAGAAGCTGTCAGCTCATAGGTGGGTTTAGGCAGGTAAGGATCACCACAAGAGACCCTGGCTGTGATGGTAGACCAATGCATGCTTTCAGCCAAGGAGAAAGATTGCAGGGGATGAGGAGAGATGAACAAGGTTGGGAGACTGCTAGGAAGCCATGGGGAAAAATCGTGCAGTGTCATGAGAGGGGAGGACTAGTCTGGCATCTCTGCAAGGTATTGGGTGGCTTCCTTAAGGTCCTTGTGATTTAAAACTGGGGTCTGCTCCTAATGAATCATCTCCCATTGCTCTCTTCAGACAGTGCTGACAGAGGTTTCTGCTCGCCAAAGCTCATTAGTGACACCGGAAGCAGGCTGGACTTCCTTGTGAGAACTGGTGCACTGGTGAGGCTGCACTCAGGAGCCAGGTAGAGGTGAGAGGCCTTTGGATATCACTGTCATAGGCACACAGCCATGGAGCTGTCGCTTGTAACTTCCCAGCAGTCTGAGCATCTGTTTGGAGACAAAGCCTCTGGCATTGACTTCTCCAAGCTTAGACCAAGCAGGCAGTGTCAGTCCTTACCACTTCCTATCACCGCAAGGAGCTCCACTGGCAGCCTCTCCCTTGAAAACATGGTAAGCAAAACAGAGTGGAAAGCATCCAGGGCTACCTGCCTCAGGCTTGGGCACAATCATTTTCTGCACAGCCTATGTCCCTTCATCCCACAACACCAGCCCCAACCCCGTCCTTGCAGTCCTGCTAGGCTCAGTGCTCCATGGAGGACCCACTTCTGCTTTTGAATACTAGTGCTTCTACAGTAGACAGAGGTGGAAAGCTGTGGACTGTCACAAGCTTTCAACATCAACATATACCCTGGCCTCTGCTCCTCAGCCTGCTTCTTGTTTCCTTTCAGTGGCCAGCTGCACTTCACTCCTCAGCTGCTGCTAAGGTGTTTCTCATCCACTCCACGTTGGTTTGCATCAAGGGATCCTACAGCCTGGAGTCAGCTGGGGTGACTGATGATGAATGCTTCAGACAGGCACTGCTGCAACAGTGGCTGCAATTGTGTAAGTTGATACTGCTGAAAGGATTTCCAAATTAATTTCATAGCCCTCCAATACTGCTAACCTGTGTTTGATTCACTGTGCACACAGCCTTACAGTCTTTGTGATTTCTGAGACAATCCTCCAAGGCTGTGTGGTCTCTCTGAAAATAAGGGATAGAAGTTACTTGCAAGCCAAGAGCTGTCAGTTCTATGAAAACATCAGCTTAGGGAGATACCTGTGGGCTTGTCCTTAACATACCTTACCGCTCCCCACGTGTCCTTCACCCAAACTGGAGGCAAGGCTTAATGCATTGGAATAATCCAGAGGAGACGGCTGATAGAGCACGAGACTTCTCAGTTGTACGCGCCCGTTGTGCCTCCTCTGTTCAGATCAGGGTCTGAATGAAGGAAAAAGGGTTTGACAATCTCCCCCTTCCCTTCTTCCCAAAAATATATTGTCTGTTTAGCCTGTAGGGAGGCCAAAAGTGAGGCACAGGTATGTGAGGAAGGAATGGAGCGCTACACCCACTAGTTTTCTCCTTCTCTCTTGCCTGAGGCAGCGCCACGTGCAGCTTGTTGTGCAAGAGGTGACAAGGCTGACCTTTGAGGTGATGTGTTGAGGAGGTGTATTGGTGCCACACAGTGTGCAAGAAACGGGCCCCAAGGGGCGGTCCTTCCAGCATGTGGCCCCAGGCAGGGCTCAGCGTTTTGTCCACTGCAGAGAAATTAGGAGCAGGTGGTGGCTGCAGCTGAGGGAATCTAGGGTAAGAGAGATGGCATAATTTAGGGGCACTATCGATGTGTCGTAACAGTGCTTTGTGTGCCAAAAATCATCTCTGCCAAGGAACTGTCGGTCCTTCACGGTGCAGTGCACTGTGACTTCTGATAACTTACTCAGGGACTGCTGTTTAGGCATTGTGACTGCCAGGATCACAAACAAAAGAAGGGAAAGGGAAAGGCATCACTCTCTCTTGCCTCTCCCACGGGAAGTAAGCTGCATGGAAATGACAATGGGAGAAGCATTAAGAATATGTGAGGGTAGGAGCAGAGCAAGGAGCTGCTGGAGACAGAAGAGAGCACAGGTTGGACTATCAGTAGTCTCCACAGGAATGGCCAGGCTCCAAGTCTGCAGATCCTTAGTTCAGAGTTTGCATTAGCTTCTCCCTTCCCCCAGCCAGGAAAAGTAAGAAAACTTGTTCTGCAATGCAATATCCCAAGCTTGATCAGAAAAAAAAAAAAAAAAAAAAAAAAACAACCAAACAACAACAACAAAAACCAACAAAGGAGACACTGTTCATAGTGTGCATGCAGAGGAATCTACAGTTTTTATTCTCTAGACATTGAGGTGGGTACAAGGACTGATTACAGAAGCAAGTGACCAAGAGGTTCACATTTTGTGCATCCCTCAGGTCACTTTTCTGCCTTATCACATCTTCACTCTTCCTCTTCTATCTTCCTATGAAACTCCCGACTCCTTGCTCGGAGCTTGTTGACCTGTGACTCTGCAATGTCAGCCCGCTCCTCAGCTTCCTCCAGTTCGTGCTGGATCTTGCGGAACTTGGAGAGGTTGACATTGGACAGCTCCTCCTGCGTGGGGGGAGAGAGTCAGTGGTGAGGAGCCCAGGGCAGGGGTTTCACTCCTTCTTCACCTTGGCCGTGTGGGGCTGTGGCTGTTCCCTGAGAGAGGACCCAGACCTCCATTCCCCACTCACCACTGCTTACACACTAGTCTCACACAGACCTCCTCCTCCTCCCCTTTTCAGAATATCCAATGTAGACAGAGCACAATAGAGTTTGAACATAATTCTGCTCTGGAATGTGGGAAGGAAACAAACTGGGCAGCTGGAAATCGGATTTTGTTTGCTCTGGAATTAAATGTTCTACTACCTCTGCAGACTCTGAGATGGGATTAGGAATTCATGAGACAGTGAGTCCATGAGATCTCCTCAGTGTCCCTCTCACAAATCTCCTTATCTGAGTCCAGAAGCCCTTGGCTGTAATGGACTGTTTGGCAACAGCAAAGAAGCCATGCTCAGACATTCATAAATTCAGGGGCTGCAGGACTTCCCTCAGTTCATCCCAGATTGCAGCATCCCAGAAAAAGACAAAAGCTCCTTGCAAAATTCTGAATGCGGTGTACAGTGCAGCTCAGGAGTGTACTTCCGACACCTTCTCTACCTGTTGAAATTTCCCTGGCCGTATCCAAAATAAGGAATTCCCTTTAGCAGATGAATTAGAAGGATTTTATACACAGCATTTTATGGAGAATTTTATGGAGAATTTTGGCAGGTGATTTCCTTCTACATAACTACCAAGGTTTTCCAAATTGCAAGGGTAAAGGCATCTTTCGTCAAGACAGTTATATGAATTTCAAAATTCTGAAAATATGTTCATTTCAAAACTTCTTCATATATTATACTATTATTAATAAGAACTCCTTCTTACTGACTACTTTGTTATTCTAATGCAAAAAAATTATTATGTGCACCCGCCCTCATCTTTAGCCCTCGTATTCGCTCGTTGATTTAATTCTCAAAGGCTAGGCTACTTCATTAGCATTTCAAAGAACTTGAAACCCTCCATTATCAACCAGTGACACTTTCCAAGTTTCTTATATTTGTCTCCTCAGTGATCATGCTACACACTTGGAAAGTGTTTCTTGCCAAAATCTCAGAGTGATACTTACTGCCTCTTCAGATTGTCTCTTGTACGATTTCACCTTCATTTGCAGCTTGTCCACCAGATCCTGCATCCTGAGAATATTCTTCCTGTCTTCCTCAGACTAGAGCAATTGGCAAACAGGAAAGAGAGTGAGTTGGTTTCCTCACCATGTGAATTAGCAATTCCCCTTGGCAATCAAGCGCAAAAATGTTTACTTCTTCCTGAGAGAGGATACGTCAGCCCAAGGAGGCCTCCTGCCTTACCTGGTAGGTCAGCTCCTTCACCCTCCTCTCATACTTGCGCACACCCTTCACCGCTTCTGCACTGCGCTTCTGCTCAGCATCAACCTCCCCTTCCAGCTCACGCACCTGCAATGAGAAGCCCATCTTTGGAGCTTCCCTGCTGGCTGCTTACGTGACATGCTTGCAGGTGCACAAATACCAGCCCTACGCACTCTGGCCTCCAGCTTCTGGATTTGCTTCTTGCCTCCCTTCAGTGCCAACTGCTCGGCCTCATCCAGACGGTGCTGCAGGTCCTTCACCGTCTGGTCCAGGTTCTTCTTCATCCTCTCCAGGTGGGCACTGGTGTCCTGCTCCTTCTTCAGCTCTTCTGCCATCATGGCTGCCTGGAGAGCAAAAGGTCAGAGGCATTTTGGGGCTGGAGACACTTTGGGGAGAGGGCACTTATCTTAAGCAGTGAAAGGGGTCCCCAACTCACATCTGTGATGGCTTTCTTGGCCTTCTCTTCAGCATTGCGGGCTTCTTGGATCGTATCCTCCATTTCACCCTGAATTTGGGCAATGTCTGTTTCCAGCTTCTTCTTGGTGTTGATCAAGCTGGTGTTCTGTGCAAAGACAGATTGCAAGACTTGTATTCTGAGGCCTGCAATACCAAACCTGCAGCCAGAGCCAAGCCTTTATTCTTCAAGCTTGTAAATCAAAATCTGCAATTCTTTTTAAAATGCTTGTTTACAGAAGGTCAGTGGGGAGCTCAGGTGCTGGCTCCCGAATATGGTTTTCTTTGTGGAGAGCAGTAGGGAGGCCATTCCAGTACTCCCTATCTGGTATATAGCAGCCCGCTGTATTTGTTAAGTGACAACACAACTGCTTTTGCACCACACCCTTACCTGGGTATGGAGGAGCTGCACACGTTCAGTGGCATCCAGGAGCTCCTGCTCAGCCACTTTCCTCGACCGCTCTGTCTGCTCCAGGGCTGCCCGTAGCTCCTCAACTTCAGCCTGCAACAGGTTTGCTCTGCGCTCCACCATGGCCACCTGCTCCTTCAGGTCCTCCTGTGTCCTGAGAGCATCATCCAAGTGTATCTGGGTATCCTGGTAAGACAGGCAAGAGAGATTACAAGGCAGTAGTGTGTGCTTGGGTGCCAAAAATGTCAGATATGTCATTTCTCTCTCAGTAGCTTTGCTGAACAGACCTTGAGCACTGCCTGTGTGTTTCTCAGGTTCTTTTGTGCCTCTGCAGCCACACGGTTGGCATGGCTCAGCTGGATCTCCATTTCATTCAGGTCTCCCTCCATCTTCTTCTTCAGTCGCAGGGCTTCATTCCTGCTCCTGAATCTCAGCATCCAGGGTGCTCTGCATGGACTCCACGATTCTGAGGTGGTTTCTTTTCATCTGATCAATCTCCTCATCTTTCTCTGCTATCTTCCTGTCAATCTCAGACTTCACCTGGTTGAGTTCAAGTTGGAGGCGCAGGATCTTCCCCTCTTCATGTTCTAGGGAGGCCTGGACAAGTAGACACAAACATTTACAATATTGATAACACTGCTGCTTCCTTCTGGGTAATTACAGGACATTTCAGGGAAAAGAATTATAGAATCATAGAATCCCAGACTAGTTTGATTTGGAAGGGACCTAAAAGATCATCTAGTTC
>NW_010306109.1:0-641 GCF_000700745.2 Antrostomus carolinensis
TTATTTTTATTTTTATTTTTATTTTTTTAAATAAAAAAGCTGTTTATTGTTTCTCAGCCAATTCAGACATCTTCTTTTAACATAAAAAAGTAGGTTTTGTTTTTGGTTTTTTTTTTTTCCTAGATTATTAATTCACCCTGGTCATGAATTCAATTTAGGATCCAGAGAACACTTCAAGATCTTTTGTTGTTTTTAATGTTACTACATCAGAAATTAACCTCATTGTTACAGTCTTAGATTTGTAATGCAATTTTACATGCAACAAAATTCTGCTTTCTCACTAATAACTTTAGAGATTATAAATCATCAGGCAGGTGATGTGATTTGATAAATAAACAATGACCACTCACTGAATTCAAACAATATTAGAAGTAGAAAATAGCAATAAGTATTTAGAATGCAGCAATTTATAGCAGTATAATCTGTTTGGTTTAATCTTGCCTGGCAACTGATAACTTGGCTGATCTGATGGTGAAGCCAGGTCTTTAATCAAGCCAGTCAGTCAATAAGAATCAGATATATTAAGAGCACAAAGGAGCTGATTTGGAAGTACAAGTAGCAATAAATGAACATCACATAGACTGAAGACAAGCTGATCTCTTTATCTAGTAGGCTTGGAAAGAGAAGACCAGTAGCACGTA
>NW_010306110.1:0-1552 GCF_000700745.2 Antrostomus carolinensis
CCTGTTTTCTTGCTGGTTATTCACACAACACAACTTTATAGCCCAAATACAAATGGTTGAAGGATGACTCTTGCTCAGGGGTTTTTTTTGTAGCGCCTTTAAAGCTTCTGTATAAATTAACGCGTGCGTTCATTAGCTGCAATTCCCCAAAGCACTGAGTAAAGTTTGTGATTTTAATTACTTTTTGCAGGGATTTGAGCACATGGAGACTTCAACAGATGATTATGGTTCCTGTTATTCATGCAGCTTTTTAAAATCCCTTTTTCTACTAGGACATAGTTGCTAGATACTAAAATTGAAGTCAGCTAATAAATTCCCAGCCCCGTCCCATGTGAGGTATCTTGATCTTCAAACTAAAGCATTTTGCTGACAAAATGATGAAGTTTCCTGAGGTGCTGCAGAAAGTACGTCTGTAAGGAGGGTATGAGCTGCCAGGGATGCTGTGTGCTGTTGTGGAGGTATTTGCCAAAGTTACATTTCATCTTGTTTATCTCTAAAGCCCGAGCTGGGCTGGCTGTGTCACACGCTGGGTGGTAAAAAAATACAGAGATTTTCAAACAGCAACACGGAATATTTATATGGTTGCAGACATTTGTGGAAATATTAGTGGGGAAAATCTAACCAAGTAAAATAAAACGCCAAGAAAACTATTTTCAAATTAATTAAAAGGCTTGGATCCATTTTTTAACTGTTGAGGTTTTAATCCTCAAGCGTTTATTTGATGTATTTGAAGTTTCTGTAGCTTCTGATATCATAAACATTTTAGGGCCGTGTTCTTCTTTATACGCAGTTTGCTTAGTAGAGGCCCAGAAGCTTTGTCTGTGTGTGAAAATTTATTGTCATATAGGAATAGCTCTTTAGCTGGAGCTGTGTAATTTCTCCTGTGCAGACTTCTGTGTTATAACCTGGTTCTTAATAACTACTGGACCACTCCTGCTTTTCCTGACATCTTCTTGTCTTGGGTGCTCTGCCCTGCTGGCAGCTCTGGCAGTGCCATGACCTGGAGATCTCCCAGTGCAGGAGGAATATGAGGTTAAAGAGAATCTATATTTTACTTTTTTTTTTTGCTTATGTTTACGGAGTTTGATCCTTTAGTCTCCCAAGCCAGCTTTACATCTGTGAGTCTGACTTCTTCGACGCATGTTTACTGGGGATTGAGCAGGTTCAAAGCTCCTTGCACAGGTTGAGAACTTGTTTAGCATCAAAAAGGAAGGGAAAGCAACAAAATTGTTCAGTGCTTGTGTTGCACGGAGGAGCTTTCAGGAGCTTCTCAGAAACCAAACGCCTGTATGTTTGATTGCAGGTGCAGGAAAGGAATAAAAATAACTAATCCCAGGAGTAAGCAGCCTTTGTGTGTGCTTGTCTGAGAGTCCTGGCTGTGGGTTAGGTGAAGGAGAGGAGAGGTTGGTTTGCTCACTGCTGGTGGGTTGTAGGGCTGTGAACTGAATTGGGGAGTGATGCTGCATCCCTTTGAAAATGAAAAGAAAAGGCAGAGAGGTGACACAGGCTGAGCTAGAGTTTGGCAAAAACACCCCAAGTCTGCCTGCTTCCT
>NW_010306110.1:1562-2673 GCF_000700745.2 Antrostomus carolinensis
GCTGATGAAAAGAGCTTGTGTGGCTGCTGGTGAGCTCGAGAGTTGGGACCTTGGCTTTGTGCTTCTTTCCAAGCGATAAGAGAGCAATTTAATCTGATTAAATTTTCCTCAACAAATATGTTTAATGTTTTAATGATATTAAAAGTGATGTATAAGCATTGAGAAATCCTTGTCTTTTCCTCCCTGTTGACCTGTACAATCCTTTTATGGAGCAACTCAAGTGACTTGTGTGAAGCTCTTAACAACATTAATGTGAGTGGTGCCATTCTCTTCACCAGCAGCACACTCGAATCCGCAGCTCCCTGAGCCTGATGGAGTCCCTAAGTGCCTCCAATCTGATGCACTCAGTAATAAAAAGAACACAAAATAATAGAAGACACTTATATATGTATATAATTTTTTTGAGGTAGGCAGAGATCTTCTTCCTACCACTTTGGCTTTGCATTGTAGCCTCAAGTGAGAGTAAATTACAGCTCTCAGGACTTTAATGCACCTTTGTAATGTGAGAGTTGACTATTATTTTGAGTTGAGTGTTGCCTAGATGTGAATAAATCCTAGGACTTGGGCAGCACACCTCTCTTTAAGAAGTTACAGTGCATCAGCTCATCTCTGATCCCATTCTTGCAGGAGCTCTTTGCCCGTGGTAGATGCTCTTCAGCTCCTTGTGGGAGAGCTCCACCAGCCTGTACCCTTTCAGATCTGCAGGCCATGGGGTGAAGGCATGTTGCCTGCAATGGTTGGAGGCAAAAGTATCCTCTCACTGGAGTAACAGCTCCTGCATTCAGTGTCAGCTTGATTGCACACAGCTACCCAAGTGAGGAGCGATGGAGTTGAATGCAAAAGCCAGTCCAGGGCAGGAGTTGTCCACATTGAGATGGTGGCATCAGAGATGTGGAAGGGATGGGCTGGAGCACAGTAAATGGTGTTACAAGGGCTGGGTCACACAGGACCTTCTCTTTTGTCAGATGCAGCTTGTGGTGAGGCTCACAGATGCTTGTTATCTGGTATCCCATGCTGGGCCAGCACCGTCCTGCCCTTGGTCCAGTTTGCTGGGGGAGGTTTAACCCACCGGTGGATCATACCTAGGGGATGAAATATCTTCTTAGGCATA
>NW_010306110.1:2703-33317 GCF_000700745.2 Antrostomus carolinensis
CTGTAATAAGAAAAAATTCCCAGTGGAAATAGCTGTGTCTGACTGTTTAAAGGGGATTTGTGTGTTTGGGGAAGGGCTGGAGCTGCAGCCGTCCCCAAGCAGTGGGAATGGGGAGAAAAAAACCTGCTAGACTGGGTCAGACCAAAGCTTCACCCGTCCAAGACTGGACAGAAGACAATGCCCAGAGGACAGGGCATAATCCTGACTTTTTTTTCTTACAGCCAGAATTTTGGGGACTTTCCCATGAGGATGTTTCCCTGTGTTTAACCAGCAGACCTGTCCTCTGTGAGTTTATCCAGTCCTCCTGTGAAGCCATAGGTATTTCTGGCTCCCAGAACATCTCCTGACACTGCGTTCCACAATTCAATTACAAGGGGAAAGGAAATGGCCTTGGATAGATTTTTAAACCTGCTGCCTGATCCCTTTGTTCCTCTGTTGTCAGAAATGGTGCCTGGAAAGGGATTGAGAAGGGGAAATGAGGGAGAAGGGAGAGAAGGTAGAGCTTTGATTTGGGAATAAAGTGCAGCAAGGGGGGAACTGCTAAATTAATACCAAAACGGAGCCTTTCCAGGGCTGGATGCTGTTGTGAGCAGTGAACACACTGGCTTCATCCCTGTGCCAGTGAATAGGAGATTGAGTCAGTGCTGGGTTAGTACTGGGAGGTCAGACTGGTGTGAAGGGAGATTACGTTGGTGTAAAGCCAGTGTAACTACAAGCATTCGAGAATCAAGAAGTGAGTGTCTCAGGCTGGCTGGGCTTTTGGGCTGCTCCCATTGAGCCACCTGTGCTGGGGAAGGAATGGAGAAACTGGGGTGCACAGGAGGGAGGGAAGAGGTGAGGATATCGGGGCAGCACTAGCACCACAACACTAACAGTACCTCCAGGATATACATATATATAAAATTTTTTTTCTTTTTCCTATCTCCTATTCCAGAGACTAGAAAATATCTGTCTCCCTGGGGATGTTTTTTGAAGCTGGACAATAAGTAGCATCCCTAGGATTTCGCAGCTTGCTTTTTCAGCTGCACCTTCTTCTAACAAAAAAATGTGCATCTTAGATTTTCCATGTCAGCTCCCAGTGAGCAGGTGACTCCATTCAGGTTTTGCACTGTTTCAGGATGTTCCCAGCAAATAGTTTCATATAGATGTCTTGGTGTGTTTCAGAGTGATTTTTTTTTTCTTTTACTGTTTGTAAATATTTCACTTGTTTTTAAATTATTCATTCATTAAGTAGCACTTGAATGGGAGAAGGAATCATGCTTAAAATACGTGCGAAGACTTAAAACACTGCAAGTCTGAAAGGATGTGGGAAAATAATTTGGGAAATCTATTTTTACAGCAGAATGAGCCCTGCTTGAGTACTAGGAGAGGATGGGAGATAAAGGGATGTCACACAGACCTGGTTGGGGCTGTGACATCACTGGGGTTTGCAGGGTAGGGCTTTGCACTGGGGTGGGATTTGGAGAATGAGATCCCTGCCCAGATGCAATACAATAAAACCAGAAAGTACTAGTCTGTTTATTAGTAACCTAGGACTTTTGCATAATAACTAATCAATCCAGGGTTGCAGCTAACTGAAATTGCATGTTCAATCTATGTCTCCCATACAGCAGCGTGTCCTTTGCTGGAGCAAACTGTGAACCTTTACTTTTATTCTGCCTGCCTCTAAGCAATGAAAAATAAAGGTTAAAATGCAGCTTATGAAGGGAACTGTGGTTGTTTGCTTGTTTGGTTTTTTCATTTTGTGTTTTTCTTGAAGGAGTAACATGTGGCAGTGGTACACACTTTATAGTCTCTCTCTTCCAAGATCTCAAAATATCATTGGGCTGTTAATTAATTAAAGCCTGTCAACACCTTCATGAGCAAAGGTGGTTGATTTTTATCACTGATAGCTGAGTGTTTTGAGCTGTTTTTATGGGGAAGGAAGGGAAACCTCGATGTTCTAAAATGGGGAAGCAGAGACAAGCAGAGCTTGGAGGCCCTGAGGAATGGATAAACACTGTGGATGGGGAAACTGAGGCAGAGCAAGGGTGAGTGACTGTAGAAAGTCAGGGAGAGCTGTGAGTTGGATCTTGGACCAGGGCCCCATCCCTGAGATGTCTTTGCCCGTCGTTCCCATTGCTGATGGTGTTATCCCAACCTCAGCACAATACCTCCAGCTATGGCTGAGCATCCCAGTGTGGGGCAGCTCTGGGGTTTGTCCACCCTTGTTTGTTCCTTTGTGTTTGCAAAAGCTCTTGGGAAGGTGTTTTTGAAGGTTACCTTCAAAAGCAAAACATTTGCTTGAGAAAACTGAATAAAGGCTCCAAAAACCCAAGCTCTGGCCAGGAGCCAGGATATTGTTCCCTGATCATCTGTAGTGCTCATCATCTTTGCTGTGTTCCCAGCGCCTAAAGTAGATGTTTATCACTTTCCTTTTCTGGCTGTGGACTATTCTCACCTTCTCCAACCCACCTGCCATCAGGACAACAAAATGGCTTATAAATGAAGCCTTGGGTTTTCATAGTCTGGTACATCATCAGCCAGCAGTGGCTCTGGCAGCGTGACGGTGGTCTCTGCATGGAGCAGCTCATCGGGGCTGTGCTTGACCTGCCCTCTCAGCACTTCCCATCGCTGTTAGACCTGATACAATACTTGTGTTCTTTTCTTAATCAGCTCCAGCAGGTCTAATGGTGCTGCACATAATGAGCTTTGAAAGGTAAATGTGTTTCAATGCCTGTTTGACAAACTCCAAAGTGCTTTTACTCAACAAGTTTTTGTGGCTCCTGTTGGCTGGGAGAAGCCCAAGTGTCCAAATCGATAAGGTTCCACTTGGATAATTGAGATGGGAATTTGGTTCATTATGTGAAGTAGCTGCTGAAGTGGATAATTGCAGATCTTGTGGCGTTTGTTCCATTTGGTTTAGACTGAAGAAAATTTAGGTGCAATTTCACAGGTGTATAGGTACAAAATGACTTTTGTGGGGATACTGTGCATGTATCGATAGAGTAACAAAGCTAAAGAACTTGTATTTCTTTGTGTGTTGGAAGAAAGCAGATGAACAGTAAAAGCATTGGTGGCTATTTAACAGTCAGCTGCTGTAACCTGCATGTCTGCTGGTTAGAGACATCCTGAGGCTCCTCCCTGGTCCCTTTTTGGGGAGAGGGGAATCCTTCCTCCCGCTTGGCTTGTAGCGTTCCTTGAAAAGTCAACCTGTAATCATGGTTTGATGTTCATTTAACCTGTCTGGCAAACTGCTCTCTAATCTGCCTTCCCATTCTGCTGCAATCCACTGGTGGACTCAAAGGCAAGGGCTGCTCCCCAGGAAGGACGGACACTGGGGAGCCTTTACAATGCTGCTGTGATGGGGGAGACTTCATGGCTTGTGTTTCCGAAGATATTCTGAGGTGAAATGTGGTAGGATTTCAACAGGTTACTTACAAATTCAGAAATTCATCTTTATTCAGTCACTGGGTTTTAAGGGCGGTTCGATCCAGGCACCTGCTGAGGTCCTTTCCATTGGATGGGGCACAGGTGTCCAATATAAATGTTAAATAATCTGAAATACTTGTGCTGACCTAGAGCATTAGTGTTGGGTCTTCTGGTCATGATTTGAGCTTTATTTAAGTCAGGTTTTCTTGCGATGGGGACCTGGCCTCTCCCCTCTCTCTGAAGAGCCCTGAATACTGGCTTTTCTCAGGGAATAACAAATACCAGCGGTTGCGTAAAGCCCCCGATGCTTTATGCACTATATCTGCAAATAATCCTTGTTTATAATTCACTCTTGGCAGAAGAAGTCTTTAAATTATTAAGGCAGTAAATATTTTGCAATAAAGGAATGGAGATAAAGCTCTTGGCAGAAACAAATTGCCGGGGAGAAGTTGTTCTCTTCAATGCGTTTGGTACTTTAAAGTATTATGAGAAATAATGTGTGGGGGGACTGCGAATTCATCACTTGATCAAAAGATTTGCTCCTCTCTTTAAAAAGTGGCTGCTTGGTGCATGTTTTCCATAACTCCTGTAAATAAGGAGTGTCCCCAAGGCACGTGTGGGTCCCCAGAGCTGTCCCCGCTCACTGTGGGGCTGACGGTGGCCCATGGTGGTTTAGGTGGTGGCCAGGAGGTTTCCATCCTGCCCCCAGCTCCACCACCCCAGCATTTAAAGCCTTTTCCATGTTCTCAGTGTTCCTCTGAGGACAGAATTCCAGGGGAGATTGGGCTGCTGCAGTTGGGACTACTGCCACCAGCCCAAACCCCTGGAACTCCTCTGCTGCTCCAGCTCCTGGTCAGGCATTCTGGATCTATTCTCCAGGAGTGGGAGATGCTGGTGCTGCTTCATTGTGTAGGTATGTTGTGCAGGTCCTGTGTCATAACAACCAGCCTGCTGGTAAATGGGAGGTGTTCTCTTGTGAAATGGTGGATCTTATAATTAGTGATTTTGCTACTTGTTGCTTATTTATCCTAGTATTACAACAGCTAGTGCTTGTCAGCTCCTGGAGTCACGTAACCAGAGAACCCATGAGTGTGTATATATACATACAGACATAATACACGGCTACATACATATGTATTTAAGTAGTTATACCTTCTCTTCTCCAGGCTGAACAGCCCCAACTCTCTCTGCCTGTCCTCATAGCAGAGGTGCTCCAGCCCTTGCGTCATCCTCAACATTTTAAAACAAATATCATCCTGACAGTGATGATGTTTCCAACCTGGAGTAAGCAAAGGGAGGGCAGCTGTGCTGACAGTGGTGTTGGCCCCATTTGGGGTCTTGCTCGGCACTGTGTCCCCCACACACTGGTTTCAGCTTCTCTTTCATCTTTCCCTTTGCAGGAGACCTGTGCAACTGCAGCGCCGTGGGCAGCGCCAGCGCATCCGAATGCAACAGCACGACGGGGCAGTGCCCGTGTCTGGAGGGCTACGCGGGGCTGCGGTGCGAGAGCTGTGCCGAGGGCTTCTACCTGGAGCAGAGCAGCCAGCGGTGCCGTCCCTGTGGCTGCAGCCCCGCCGGCTCCAGCAGTGCCCAGTGTGATGGGTAAGTAACAGGGCATTTTGGGATTTGGGGGTATTTTGGGATACAGGATGCACATTCAGGCAAGAATGGATCTCGTCATCTGGTGCTAGGATTGAAGGAAAAAAAAAGAAAAAGCAGGAAGGAAGCTGGTCTTATAAAAATTCATGAAGCATATTCTTCCTCTCTTTCAAGATCTGGATTATAAAAATATCCATAGCTGTGGCAAAAGCCCTGGCAGCCCACAAGGGAGTTAACTCGCATTTCTGAGTTGTAAGGAAGCAGAACCTCTCCTCTAATGCCTTTTGCATCCATTAGACCCTATCAGACGGGACTGCCTTCCCGCTTGAGCTCAGGAGTGGAGCAGAGGAGCTTTGGGGAGGTTTGTTTTCCAAAGAGATGTTCATTACACCAGAGGCAAGTGAAGCTTTGTGTTCTGCCCTTGTCCAGCATCATGAAAGCAGCAGCAGCCCAACAGAAGTGTCAGCTCCTGCTTTGCCTGTTGTTTAACCCCGTCACTGCTTCTCCTTCACCGTGTCAAGAAAGTCACTATGGCTGATGCTTTGCTCTCTTATATAATGAACATGTTCCTCTTCATTTCGCCTTACCCACCCTCACATTTTGCTTTTTAAAAGCCAGTGCGCAATTACTTTTTTCCAACTTCCAGTGATCTCAGTCATTAGAGGTTTGCTGCTGAGTTGAGGGTGTCACTTTATTCCTGCAGATGATGGTCTGAGCAGCAGCCAGACCCTTTGGATCCCCTGCTTATGTCTGCAAGGTAGTGAGATACAGGTTCTCTTCCTTGGATACCCCCCAACAAACCACCCTGCAGAGATTTCAGGCCTTCCTGGGCACCAGAAAATCATCAGCACAGGCGTTCCTGGAGCCCCTGACCCTTCTCCAGGGCCCTGTGAGGGAAGCAATACCCGTGTGCAGGTGCAATGGGCTTCTGCACTGGTTGCCTTGCGCTGGCATCAGCCTTGTTGTCTTTCAGGGTTTGGTCCAGGCTCAGTGTGTGCTAAACACCTGCACTTCCCTGCTAAGGCTGGGGCTGAGTCAGAAGCACAGTGTTCTGCAGGGACATGCTGCTTATAATTATTTAATACTTTTTTTTTTACTTTCCAAACACCCAAACCCTGTGCTGATGTCCTTCCTTTTCGTTTCAATGCTGCATTTTTCTGCTTGCATAAGCTCTGAAAAATCAGAACTTCAAAGCAATGCTCCAACTGACTAGAGTGACCTTCTTACTAAAAAAGGTGATTCTTGAGCATGGAGAGTATAGAGTTTTTCACTTGTTTTAGTGGTTCTTTCTTTTAGGTATGGGGAAGATGTGACTGGAATCATCAGGGGTTGCCACAGATTAGAAAATTCAAGTTTGGTCAGATCTATTAGAAAGGCAAATTGGGCAGAAAGACAGATGGGGCAAATCTTATCTTTGAGGGCTAGGAGAGGAGGGAGATGCTGCTGGAGTGACTGGGTTAACTGGGAGGGAACGTTCTCGCCCCAACTCTGAGTCACTGGGCAACGGGCAAAGCGCAGGCATGGGTGACATCTCCTCACATCTCACTGTGCTGGGTGAGCCAGGAAACGCCCTTTGGAGCTTCAGGTGAGATGCTCTGAGTTGTGAAGGAGAACGAGGTGGAGTTTGTGCACATAATGGGCCATCACACCCAACCCCAACGTGTATGGACCCAGAAATGGCAGAGGACCTCCCTAGCTTATCCTCTTCAGCACCATTTTACAGCCTTGGTGATGTGGGAGATGCAGATCCTCAGACATTTAGAAGAGGCAGCACAGGGAAAAATTTGGAGGAAAACTTGTGGAGGAGGACTGATGTTAACAGAGATCACTCTGTGTTCCTTTTTCCTGCTCAGTGGGGTTTGCTGCAGATGGAGATGACCTCTGGGTGTTTAAAAAGAGGAAAATTAGGTCAGCTGTCTGCATTGTAGGGCTGGGGGCATCTGTACAGCTGCGAGATGGGCAGCCTCGTGCAGAGCAAAGTGTGTGGGGAAAATGAAGTAGGATGCAAAATCCATCAGGGCAGGAGCATGGGGTGTGTACCTGTGTTGGGGTCTGTCCCAAAGGGTGGGAGAGCCTCTTCTGCATTGTGAGGGGATCCAGGAATGAGAGTTTTGGCTCTTGTTCTGGGAACATTGGGTCTGGAGCTCTGGGTTTGATGCCTACCTGCTGCTGAGTCCTTGGATGAGTGGTGCATGTCACTCTGGGCAGTCCCTGCTTGGGCTGAGCGTTGCCCAACACCAGCAACCAGCTTCTGTTTCGTTGTCATTAAAAATACTGTAAACTGTATTCATTTTATTTATTTATTTATTTTAAAAGCACCAGCCCAACTCGAACTTGCCCAAGTTAATTCCTGCGTGCTGGCTTATGAAAAAAAGCAGCTCCTGTTCAGTTGAATCTCTGAGTAAAACAGCAGTGGAATTTTGGACTCTGACCCTTTCTGACAGCGGCTGATTTGAGGGACAGACTGCCCGAAGGCTGAGCTCTGGGGGCACACAAAACACGGAAAAAAGCGGCTCCTGTTCAGATGAATCTGAGTAAAACAGCAGTGGAATTTTGGACGCTGACCCTTTTTGACAGTGGCTGATTTGAGGGACAGACTGCCTGAAGGCTGAGCTCTGGGGGCACACAAAACACGCCTGATAGGTTTCAATCAGCTCACCCAGGCTTTTGTAAAACTGCCTTTTTCAAGCACCACCGTATGATGATTATTAGTATTATTTCTAGGCATGCTCTATGGCTGGCCAGATGGCACACCCAAGTATGCTGTTTATTAACTAGACCTCAAATGCAGACCAGCAAATAAAAATAAAAAAAAAAAAAAATCCCTTTCCCGAGGCAGCCAGTTGATTTTGGGAGTGAACATTGACCTGACATGCTGTCGCTATGAATGGACTCCACAGACACTAATCAAAGGTCTATTTTGGTGGTAGTTTAAATTTGATTATCTGGGGAGATCCACACAGATCCCCCTCTGGGGTGACACAGGGTTTCTGTGCTGGTTTGGGTGATTTTTTTTGTTAGATAAAAAGCTGTGTGTAGCTGAAGCTGGAGCTTAGTGTGGGGCTGGATGCAATCCTGGGCTGCTCACAGAGGGCTGACACATCTCGGAGTCGGGGAGTGTGTTCCCCGTGTTGCAGTAACGCCTAGAAACCTCAGATAAAACCACATTTCACTGGGTTGGATGCTGTGTAGGTGCCTGCTAAAGATAGCTGTAGCCTGGAAGTGTTCATAGTCCATAGAGGAAGGGTGGAGGAAGAAGCTGAAGTTTCAAGGGTCATGGTCAAGGTCATGGAATAGTGGAGAATGAGGATGGTGACTCATGTGGGTGCACGGGCTGAGCTGGAAGGGCTGTGTGCCCACTGCAAAGCCCTGGGGACAGTGTCTGGGAGGGGAGGGTGCCTGCTGGTGGCCCCAGCCCATGGTGAAGTCACCTGAACTGGGAGCTGCCCCCCACCAGTTGCATCTCTCCCCATCTTTTGGGGATTTTGCAGTGAAAGCTGTGTCTGTCCTCTTCTGAGGGAGCAGTAATGTCCCTACCTGGTGCAGGTGATGCTTCTGGAGAAGGTCACTGTGCACAGGAGGAATGGTGGAGGAGAGCTGCAAAGCAGAGAAGACACTATGAGATACCGCTGCTCAGCAGAAGGGTTTAGCCCTCCATTCCCTATTTCCTTGGGAGATTTCGTGTTTTAAACTAACTTACCCTGGTTCTAGGGAAGACAGTGATGCACCCTTCAGCTTTTACTGCACTGTGGTAGCAAATGAGAGCTGCTGTGTGGTGTTTAAGGATTAACCTGTGGTTTAACTAAGCCTGGGTTAACCATCTAAACTGGGTTAGGTTTTTCAGTTCCCTTAAAAAGCTCTAAGCACACATAATATGCTATTATTGTCCCTAATGAAAACAGATGCATGATAATTTGGGCTCTGTGAATCAATTTAAGTTGCTTCTTCTGCCTGTGCCTCAGTTTCCCCACAAGCAGAAGGGTGATGGGAAGCAAAAGCGACGTTCACTTTGGTTCGTGTCCTGTGATGAAACACAGTGCCCAAGCACCCAGCACTCTGCTCCTTCCCTAACTGAGCAGCCTTTCCTTACTGCTGGCTGGGGACACAGCTCTGCAGTGTGTGATCCTGGCTCACCCTCTGTTTGTGCCACAGGCTGGGTGTAAGTCATGTTAGAGAGCTGCTGTCACTCACTTCTGGTTTGGAAAAAAAAAAGAAGAAAAAAAAAAAAAAAGAAGGAAAAAAAAAAAGGAAAAAAAGAAAAAGCATATCTATAAATGCCCAAGTTTTAATTCAGAGATGTTTTGCCCCCTCAAGGTGATCTCGTGCTTTGTGTTCCTATAACAAAGTGAAGGCAGAGTGTCCCTGAGAGCATTTACACACGGCCATCCCCTGGAGCAGGGGTGCTGCGAGGCTGCCAGAGGGGTGCTGTTAGCTGGGCAGTCGCTGTCCCTGTGTGCCTTCTTTGTACTGGGATTCTCTTTGGAGAGGCTGATCTTGTGACCCTTACTCCTATGGATTTGCAAGAGCGTTGCTGGTGAGAGTGAGGTCAGCAGCACTGGACAATGTTCTTTGTTCAGGTCTTTGGATAAGGGCTGGGGGTTCTGAAGGAGCTTGGGGGTGCTGGGCAGGGAGAGCTGCACGCTGGGTTTGCAGAGGTGGTGGGATGTGAAAAGATCCAAAGAGATCATGGAGAGGGGGGAAGAGATAAGGAACATCGGTCCTGATGACCTTGGGAAGCACTCAGGTGGGTCACAGACTAGATGCACCTTGAACATCATGTGGTGTGAAGCTTCATGGGGCAGAATTTGGGGTTGTTTTTGTTAGTCAGAAAATGCAGATCCACTGAAATTCAAGGTTTTTGTGGAGCTTCACCATCCTGGGCAGGAAGGGTCCTTGTGGCAATGGTTTGAGATGAGAGAGACCTCACGTTCTCACGGCTTCTGCCCATCTTGACCGCAGGAGGTTATTTGGGGGAAGGTGGTGGAGTTCTCATTTCGCATCCAGACAAATCTTCATTTTCTGTCTCTAGAGTGTCATCACACTTCTGCAATGTCTCTTCTTTGCGTGGGAAACTGTATTTCCATCCTACTGTATTTTAGCAGTCCAGTAAAACACACTGGGCACTACTTCCCTTTGGAGATAAAGACCTTGGGAGCCCCAAGTCCTCAAAGACTTATTAAAAAAACCCCCAAAACCCAAAAAAACAATCCCTCAAAACCAAACATCCCCCTCTTCTTTTCCCTGTTTTAAAAGACTGCTCTCCCTTTTGCAGACTGGCTGAGCACAAGCAGTGGCTCATTCTCTCCCAGTAATGCCTTGTCAGCATCACTCTGTAGAGAACAGATTTTGTTTTATAGTGGGAATTGTTGCACGTGGACATCATAAAAGCAGAAGAATACCCCATTAAAGCATATTTTTCTGTGTGCTTTAATTATCTAAATCACTCTCCTATTACAGACTCCCATCCTATTAGCTCTTCTCCTCTTTCCCCCCCCCCAAGCAGGTAAATATTTTACCTGCATCATTTTTTTCTGCTTGCAGACAAGGGTGTGAAATAAATGAGTGAGTGGACACAGCAGCAGTGAAAGGTGGATTGTTATCATCTCCCCTACAGTAATTGTGGCTTCTCAGAAATCCTCCTCTCTTGTTGATTTTTCCAGCAGGCTTTGCTGTTCTGGTGTTGTTTGTTGCAGACTTGATGTTCTGGCAAACATTGACTGCCCTCAAAAATATAGTGATTCAATTTTTTTAAGCTCTGGTGGCCAAATTCTGATTTGGAGGAGGTGGTGCCCAGCCTGATTTCAGGCAGTGCTTGTTGCTTCTGCCTTTTTCTGCTGCCTGTGAGGAGACATCAGTAGGGATCTGGAGGCTGGAGGGACTACACTGGGCAAAATTGGTGTGTCCAGTGGGGACCAGCCCCAGCTCCCTGCCTTCTCCACTGATGTGTTGTCTTCTTGTGTCGAGGTTGCCTGTCCCATCCCCATGTTGCTGTGATCTCCAAGGGGTGATCTGAGAGGCCAGGAGTCACTCTTTAGGATTGAGATTTTGTGATTCATTAGGCTTTTGCTGCTTCTCCTCCTGCCAAACTGTAGAGGACCCCATCCAACCTTGCTTTCCAGGGCCATCATGGTCTTCCCGTCGCTTCCTCCCTCCCCAACTACCGAGGTCCTGGCGGGTGGTGTCAGGAGGGCACCCGGAGGAGATGGCACAGCCCCAGGCTGGAGTTCCCTGGCTTTCCCATCGGCTTGGGGCATCCTCGGCGGGGGAGATGGGGCCGCGGAGGCGGCGGTGGCCAGACAAGGTGGCCCTTTGACATTTACAGAATGGCCTTTCAGAGCTGTGAAGTGTCCCCCCTCCGTCGAGAGCTGCCATATAAACAGATGCCGTCCCCCGGCACAAAGCGAGGAATGCGGCGCACAATGGCCCAATGTTCCCCACAATAAAGCCCCACTTCTTCTGCCCTCCACAAAGGCAGCTCTGAGCGGGGTGGCGGGTGTGGGGCTCAGCTGTGGTCACACTGACCCTTCCACCAAAGCATTTTGTGGATGCTGATGGCTTTGGTTTGAGCCGAGGGAGTGAGGAGGTGACACCCAAACACGTGCTACATGGGGCTTTTTCCTGCTGTCTGCTTCCCCACGTGCTGATATTCAAAATAATTGACCTAAAGGAAAATCAACATGTGCGTTATGAGGGTTCTTGGTTTGCTCGGGGTGAGTATTCAGGACAGGGGGCAATGGGCACAAACTGGAACACCAGGAGTTCCACACAAACTTAAGGAAAAACTTATTTACTGTGAGGGTGCCAGAGCCCTGGGACAGGCTGCCCAGAGAGGGTGTGGAGTCTCCTTCTCTGGAGATGTTCAAACCCACCTGGACACTTTCCTGTGCAACCTGCTGTAGGGAACCTGCTTTGGCAGGGGGGTTGGACTGGATGATCTCCTGAGGTCCCTTCCAACCCCACCATTCTGTGATTCTGTGAGTGTTAACTGTGTTGGTTTTCCATGGAAGCGTCTTGGAGCGTTTAGCTTTCAAATGTTAACTTTTCTACGTTGCCCAGAAAATGTAAGAGAGATTTATTCCCTGGCTGCTGTCAGACATCACAGAAAATCAGCACAAAAGAAACCGGGCTCGCTGGAGAAACACACCATTTTTAGTGACATCTCTTCTGAATCCTCCTAATCTTGCATCGCATCCTTTTGTCTTATTCCATCAAAGTGTGACAAAGCCTTTTCAGGAGGGTTGTTTTACAGATGCTCGTGGTTCAGCAACACGTTTTCCCTCATTCATAGGGAGCGCTGGTGCTGCTGTTAATTGTATATGTTCCAGGAACAGCTCCGGGCCCTGCTGAGATGAGTGATGGGTGTATCTGTAATCAGAGGCTGGGAGGGGATGGGGCAGGAGGCGAAGCTGGAGATGTCACTGGGTTGGGGAAGGGCTGGCTGTAGCCCTCGCTTTCTCTTTCCCAAGGCAGCATGGCCCCTCGCCGGCTCTTCTGGGGATGGTCCTGGCAAGTGGCGTGGTCCTGGGTGATGCTGTGGTGTGAGGGATGCGTGCGTGTGCTCTGTCCTTCAAGGTGAAGACAGTAAATGTATTTGGCAAAGCTCTTCTTCAAAGCTGTGGAGGGTTTTGTGTGGCTCATCCACATGGCCTGCTCTGGTTTGAGACCTATGGGAGCTCCCTCCTTCTCTGACTTTGCCCCAACATCTTGCCAGTCTCATGTTTTAAAAATAAAGGCACAAACGTTTGGTGCTGTACCATTTTGGCTGGTTCTGGCTTGGTCAGGCAGCCCCTGGGCTCTCAGTGGCAGCTGGGCATCCAGGTTTTTCTGGCAGCTGGGAAAACATTCAAAATGAATTTCTCCCTTCCCTCCTACTTGGGGGAGAAAAAAAAAGAGAAAATAAACGATTAGAGCCTGCGAAGGGTTTTCTGTTACACCATTAAACCCTGCACAGCATGTCTCCAAACAGCCCTTAAGGCTGCAGTCCTCCATCTTCCCATCCATCTTGCGTCTGTCCTGTCCTCACTAACTTAAGGATAGTTCTGTGGAGGAGAACTGAAGACCCATTGCAGATGCAACTGCACATTGTGATCTGTCTCAGATCATGATATTTTAATGCTGTGTTTTGTTGTTTGTCTTTTTTTTCTTCCTTGTGATCAGGCCTTGAGTTCATGTGCTGTCCTGTGCTGAGTGGTCCAGGGTTGGGGCATTGCCTGAGCTCCCAGGGAGAGCCTGTCCCATCAGTGTGTCCTTCCCTGACCATCAGACCTGGCAGAAAATTAACTGTGTGATGCTCTGCAGATTCAGGCCAGGCACGAGATGGGATTTCAGAGGTGTTCCCTGTCCTTTGTGCTCTGCTCCTTGGACGTTTCCAAGCAAGGTCAAAACTCTCTGCAGTTGTCTTGTTTAACAGCACCCTGGGTGATGCACGGACGAGGTTCCTCTGTTGTATGCTTGTAACAACTGTAGCTGTAAAGCTGCAGTCCTGTCTAAAATCCCACCCCGGGGAAGGTTTTGTTGCCACTAGTGGCACAGATCCCTTGGCATCCTGGGGCTGTTCCCCTTGGGTGGAGTGGCAGGGGGCTGTTGGGGGTGGAAGTGAAATCAAATTGGCTTTTGCAGATGTATTTTGGGGTGTAGATTGTTCCCCATTGCCTAATATTTTGTTTTTATTTACAACCCCCTCCCCAGTGTCTCCTGGTGTGCTGCTGCCCTGGGTGGCTGCATCCTACCCTGGGTGCTGTCCAGCCCCAGGCTATTGCCCTGCAGGCATCAAGATAGCAGCTCCTGAGGCATAACACGAAGCCCAAGGGCTGGGGGCAATTAGATGCACAAGCTCCTGCCTTGGGAGTCCCCAACCTGGTGTGTAGTCCTAACCTCCGGAGGGTCAGATCACTCGGTGTCGGATCCGAGCCTTGCACATGGTCTGCCCCTATCCCTGCCAGCCAGCTAATCACTGCCTGCTCCTTCTGCTGGGACCTCTCATGCTGGTGATGTTTTTAATCATTAGGAAATGTATATAAAGTTGATGGATGATGTGATGGTGATATACACTACCTACATGGTCTTTAAAGTAAGTATGTTCATAAAATTCTAGTAGAAACCAAGGTTGGCTGGAGACTTTTGTTACTGGAAATCTGTTTTTGTCCCAACACATCCTTCCATCAATTCTGTTTTGAGAGCTGAAAATTGGCTGGTTTTCGTGGAGTTAATAATCATCTGAAATGGAGTTGAGCAATTGATGTTGCTGCATCAAAATGTTTCCCTCCTCCCTTCCCCCTCCTTCCCCCCCACTTCCCCCAAAAAATAAATTCCTGGCTTATACTCAAAATCCAGTTCAGTTCTCACTGTGCAAGTATTAAACTGTGGGTCTTTTCTTTCAAGTTTCTGGATTTTTATGGGCACAATCGGTCTGTTAACAGGACTTCTTTTTTTTTTTTTGTGGTTTCAATGCATTTATATCATTGACCTTTGCTTTAAAAAGTGTCTGACAGTCTTTACTGAACTGGAGCTATGAAAAGGCGTGTTGTAAGGGGGCTTTATTCTATGGAAGCAATGACCACAGGCAAAGCTTTATATTTGCTGAGTGATTTAATTCTTGCACATGCAGAACTTGGCTCTGTGCCATGTGTAACATGTTGAGAAAAGGTCTGCTTGAGAGGCATTAAAACCAAACTTTCCAAAAGTGACTTTTTTTTTTTTTTTAATAGCTTGCTTTCCTGTTATTTTTAAGCTAACGAGTAAAATCAAAGGACGCTGCACCAAAATGCTGCATTGAGCTCTTGCAGAGTCACTGGGGAAATAAACCACCTTTCAAGAAATGATGCGGGAGTCAGGATGGAAGAATGCCAGCCAGGAGGAAGAGGAGGGTGTCATTAAGATAAAGGCTTGGTCAAGGGATGGGAGAGATTAAAACAGAGCACTGTAGACTCCAGGAGGAAGTCTGGGAGGGTGAAGATGGCACAGCTCTGTTCTTGGTCATGTAAAGTCCTGCTCATAGGGCACATCCCCAGAAGATGTGTTTTCAGGCTAAATATCAGATCTCCCCCCAAAATTAGTTGCTTTTCTCTGCTTGGCTCTGCCCGTCCCCTGCCCGCTTACAGGAATATCTGTCTGGTAATGGTCAGAAGCAAATAAAAACAAGCTGCTTTTTGTTTGCTCTTGTTTTAAACACTGTGACAACATTTGGATTAATGGTAGGTCTTGTGAAAAGCTCTTTAAAAGTCAAACATACTGAGCTGCTTAACAGCATCCCTTTGAATTCTGTGTCTGCCTGCTGCAATTCCAGATAATGGTCTGGAGAGCAAGGAAACATCATATTTCTTTTTCCTTTTTGTAATCGGTCCATTAAATATGCCTGAAGTTTCATATTCTGGAACTATTTAATTGTGTAACCACTTGGGCTGAGTTCCGTATTTTGGTGTGCTTTGGAGTATTTCCTCTTCCTTTGGCAAGCAAATGAACAACAGAAATACTAAATTATGTTAATTTCTAACAGAAGCAACGTCTTCCCCAAAACATTGCAATCTACCACATTTTAATTAAAACCAACACATCAATAGTGCATCAAGCTATTTGGAGCCTCAGCCTCTCTTAGTTTTAATCAACAGATTTTTCTAGGGGCTTTTAGAAGCAAATTGTGCATTGCTTGCTCTTCCCCAGGAGGAATGAGGGAGAACAATAAATCATCTTTGTGCTAGCACACCAAACCTTCAAATACTGGATTAAAAAAAGTGTATGAATAAGGTGGAGGTTATGTAGGGGAGAGCTAAGATGCCTCAACCACTGCAACTGCAAATAAATCCACATCCTGGAAGAGAGCAGCCCCAGAGAGGGGCTCTTGGAGCATCTGCTGGGGGCTGATGCATGGGGATGGCTTTGGGTCAAGGCTTTCCAGAATGAGGGATGATTTTTGGTGGTCAGCTGGAAATGCTGTTAGAGCAACTGGTTTTTCAGAAATTCAGCCTTTCTTGAGCTCCTCATCACTTTTTGGAAATTGTTGCCCAGGGGTTTCACGTCCTGCTTCCATCAGGCATTTTTGCACAGAGGAGAGGGAGTCCAAAACACAGACCATGGGTGTGTACTTTGGATGCCTCCCAGCACATCCAGATTTCACTGTTGGTTTTTATCTGTGCAGCTCTGGGAAATGCCAGTGTAAAGTTGGTGTCACGGACCTGAAGTGTGACCGGTGCAGTGATGGATACTACAGGTTTAACAAAACCACCTGCGAGCCATGCCAGTGCAACAACCACTCCAAAACCTGCGACAGCTTTACAGGTAACTTCCTTCTTGTCACCATGGTGGGTGCAGATTTCAGCTGTCCCCTCTCTCTCTGGTTTTTGGTGTTTTCATTCAGCAGACCTCCACTCTCATCCTCTTCATCTGCATCTTTATGCCTTGAGTACCCAGAATCTTTACCTTAAAACTGAAATTAAAATGCAGGGCAAGTTTGGAGCTAGTCATTGATAAAGACTGTGTTATTTATCCCAGGCTGCAGTGCAGAGCCTTTATTCTGCAGTCTCTATCGGAAATCAGTGCTCTATTGTTCTCTGCACTTACACAAACACACAACATGGGCTTTTAAGGAGCTTTTGTTTAACTGCTGTTTACCTGGAAACATATACTGTACTGGCACTGACGTAAGGTGGCTGTTATTGCCACAGATAACGTGATTAGTGCTGGAAAAAAAACGGGCAGCACGTAATTAATACTGCCCACTTTTTATAAATTTGACTTGTTCCCTTTCCTTGATTGTTTTTTTGACTGTCTCTGTCCAATACAGATGTTGATGGAGTGCAAATGTTGAAGCACCTGTGCTTGAATAGCTTATGGGAGGGCAGGGGGGAAAACTAATTGCTTTCCCATCTCCACTGAAAGGAGTGATCCCAGAAGAGCAATGTTATGTGACTGCCTGCGCAATCCCCATGTTAGCAACAAAACTCACACTTCAAAATCCAAATGCTCATCAAAACTTCCAGGCTGCAATGCAATTCTGTAACGTTTATCCAGGAGCTTAGAAAGGAGAGAGAATTTCAAAAATGTTGCAGTGTATTTTTGCCTAGCTGGCAGAGAGACAGAGCTCATCAAATATGGTCTGTCTGGGTGATTTCTGCACTGGTGTCTGTTCCCTCGTGCCCTGTGTGTTTGCAGCAGAGGAAGGGGCAGCTGCAGTGCTGACTGTGCCCAGCCAATGCCCTGATCCTGCTCGGCAGAGAGGATGCTTCTCTGGGTGTCAGGGGTAGTGGCAGGCAGCAGATCTGTGTTTTTTGAGGATGAATTCTTGAGTTGCTGACCTCCACTGCATTTGTTCCTATACTGAACTTTATCTGCTTATGTCCCACTAATACTGAAGGATCGAAGGATGAAGGATATATACCTAAAGCTGTGCGCATATCAGCTGTGTTACTGATTTGGAGCTGGGTGTGTGGGTTTTGTGAAGAAGTGAGATAATCTGCTGCTCCTTTTTTCTCCCTCAATGTTCCCCCAGCTCTTGATTAAAATAAAAAAAAACCCAACCCAACAAAACAAAACCCAGTGCAGACATTGCCTCTGGGATGGGGCTGTCAGGCAGTGCTTCTGCTGGGGCTGTCCAGCGCTGACCATGGCACTGTGAAGAAAGACTCTTTTTTTTTTGGTTAATGACCTATTGTTGATGTGACAAAAATCCCTTTTTTTTAAATTTTCCTCCATCTGCTTTATTTGCTGCTGGGAGTGGGGGGAAACCCAACAAAACCAGAACAGAGAACAGTCAATTAAAAATGAGACCTGACATCTAACAAGTAATGCAGTGCGCTCAGCCTGCTCTGGAGACTGCACTTTGTGTGACCTCCTCAGCTTTACATCAACTGTGTGTATAGTCTTTGTCAAATTTTCAAGGTTTCTTTTGCATTAATCTGTACTTTGGGCTCCCTCTGCCGGCTCTGTGTCCATCTCCATATGGCATTGCTTTGGCCAGGAGGAATATTTAAAATTACTGGGCTGGAAATTGGGCAACCAGAACTCCCCAGGTGACAGCGCTTTCCTTTGACACGACCCTTGTGCCCCATGTTGTGTCTGTGCAATGAGTTTGGTTGTTTCTTCCCAGCTTTGGGGCACTGTGAGGTCTGATCCTTCCCGAGGGTATTATCAGGATAGGAAGTGCTATTAATTATTAAGACTGTCCACAGTGATACTTGATTGCAAGCCCATGCATGCTTTGCATGGCTGAGCAACTTGCTGACTCATTGGGAACACAGCCATTTTGCAGGGTTGGTGTAGATAAATGCCAGTAATTTCCGCCAATGGGAAAGACATTGGTTCTGAAATGACCAAGACTGTATAGAAAAAGCAGGTGTGATTCCAGATTTATACCCCCATTAATGCCTGTTCAGAACAGAACAGAGCACGGTTCAAGGCACCCTTAGTGCTGATGGGGCAAATTGACCTTCCACAAGCCGGCCTGTCCCAGGCATCCCGCTGAAGCAGCTGATCGAGGTTTGCATCTAGAAAAACCAAGACCAGCAGATAATCTTCCGCTCTAACCCTGACATCTCTCCCACAAAAACCACTGGCTCGTGTCTGACAAGCTGTTGGATGAAGAGCAAACAGTGTGTGGGAGCTGACGCTGAGCAAGTGTCCTTAGTCATCGGGGTGCTGCCAGCCTCACCGCGCCGGTGAATCAGCCGCTTCCCAAAAGCAGCAGCTGCCAGGGTTTGCTTCCTGCCCTTGGCACGAGGGTGGGCTGCAAGGACACGCTGGGCTTCCTCAGGGATGCTCAGTTGCAGAGTCATGGCTGTGGAAAGAGTAGGAGCCATGCAGCGTGTTGGGCTTGCAAGGGAGCCAAACTGTTCCAATATTCATAAGAAAATCTGCTGTGGTTTTTTTTTTTTCCCAGTCAGCATTAACCTAATTCAGGATTTTTCGTGTGGTTAATGTTGATATGAGATTGTTCCATACCCCTGCAGCACTGCTAGATTAGCTCAGTGAATCTCCTGACTGTACTTCTATATGCAGTGAATAAACTGCTCTGTGCCACCCTGGTTTGTTAGAAGGTGACTATTGCTTTTTCAGAGTCTTATACATGGGATTTAATCAAATAAGCTTCCCTCGGGTCACTGCCACCTTACCTGCTGAATTACAGGATGTTCCTGTTGATGGATGGATGGGCTTTTGATAGAGGCTGTGTTTTTCTAACTAGAGAGATTTTTTTCTTCCTCTGGTCACAATAATATCAAAATGCAATTTAGAGGGCTGTTAGGACACAGCCTGTGCTAAGACACAGCATGTCAATTTTCTGATTCAGGGGCTTCCCCAGGAAGGAGAGGTGGCTCAGGTGAACCCTCAGTTCTCCTTTGTTTCTCTGGGAAGGTCAGTAATTGCTGTTGCCTTGTGCCTGTAGCAAACGTTCCTCCTGTGGTGGGGATGGAGAAGCTGGAGCCACGTGGGTGGGACAGAGCCATCTGCCCCCAGAGCAGGATGGTGGCATGTCCTTACCCCTGACCACCAGCTCCGTGGTGTAGGAAGAGGCCACAGACAAAAAGGGCAAAAGCATAAGCGTAAGTTTCAAGGGACCCCCTGTGGGAGTTGGGGATTTGAAGCATCAAGATTCTGTCTCAGTGGCACAAATGCAAACTGAAAGCCCTTCCCTTGAGGACCATTTAATATTGATATCACGTGTTTACCTGCACTGACCTGTTCACGTGGTGAGCTGTGGGTCCCTGCTGGAGCTACCTACTTTTTCACATTATGTGTGTGTGTGTGTATGTGTGGAGGGAGGACTACCACCAGAAAGTCATAAGGGGCCAGGATCATGTTTTGGCCAGAGGGCATCCAAAATCACCTGTGAGCTCTGATAATTGAGAGTGCTCCACGCAGATTCTTGCTCCAAATGTTCTGCTCCAGTTCCTACTGCTGAACAGTTGCTTGTGCACTTGTCCATTCCCCAGGCACCTGCCTGCACTGCCAGGAAAACACCGAGGGAAACCACTGTGAGTTCTGCAAGGAGGGCTTCTACAGAAGGGCTGATCCTGCCCATGCCTGCCAGCGCTGCCCGTGCTCCACTGTGGCATCGACCGGCACCTGCCGAATACGTAAGGCTTTAGTGTTGATCTGATTCCTCAGATAACAAATGCAGCTCTTCTCAATGTGTTTCAATTAAATTGCCACTCAAAGTGCATCAGGCTAGCGAGGTGCTTCATAGCCCATGAGTCTCCCATTCATGGGAACCAGGGCATCTTGCTGGAAGCAGCGCCCACCACAATGCATCCCTGGTGCTTGTGCTGCCTCTTGTGAGAGCAGCTGTGCAGTGGAAGGCATCAGAAATGCTTTGCTACAGGCTGCAGTGTGCTCTGAAGAACCTGCAAGGTTTTATAGAGAGAAACTGCTGGGTTGGTGGCAGCCAGGAGAGGTACAGGAGATGCCCAGCAGTGCCATGTAGCCATCCGTACCTCTGTGAGCCCTCCATCATGAACATCTCCCTCCCTGTGAATATTTCCATGGGACTCCAAGCAGAGATTCCCCAATCTGCCTGCTCTATTTTGATTTAACCAAGAGAAGAAGCCATAGCTGTAATAAATATATGTAAGACTTATTCTGATATTTTCCTAGTCAGTTTTGCAGTCAAGCCTCCTCTGGCTTCATATAGGTCAAAAAGTTCCTGCAGATTGCTCAGATCCCTGATAGAGTTTCAGCTGTTTTCTGAAACTGTCTGTCTGAGATGGAAATGTTCAGGAGTCATAACCTGTTTGCTTAGCAACGTGCCGAGCATGCTCTCTGCTGGCACGATGCATCAGAAACCCTCAAAGCTTTTCCTTCCCTAGAAACAGAAAATGTTGCAGTTCAAAAGTTTTATTTTCAGCTTAAAATTTGAGATTGGTTTATAGTCAGTGGCTGCTGCTTTTTGCAGTGACTTGTGGTCAGGTCCCACAGAATGAATCCCACATTGGGTGTTTCTTTGCAATGGGCTATGGCACGTACCTGTTTTCCTCTCTGTATTCTTTAGAACCTGGTGAAACTGCCCCAAGGTGTGACAAATGCAAAACTGGGTACACTGGCCTGAACTGCAACCAGTGTGACAATGGCTACTACAACTCCGACAGCATCTGTGTAAGATGTAAATGCAACGGGAACGTGGACCCAGCACAGTCACCCAGCGTGTGCAAGCCGGAGAGTGGGGAGTGCATCGGCTGCCTGTACCACACCGCTGGGTTTCATTGTGAGGAGTGTGAGGATGGCTATGTCCGAGACCCTGAGGGGATCAACTGCACCAAGAAAGGTAAAAAATGCTCCTCAAATCGGTGTCAAAGCTTGCTGCCTGGCTCAGGGGGGCACAAACTGCCTGAAGGCTGGGGAGGGAATACTGTTAATTCTTCAGATTGTCTTAGATTCATCTAGCTGGTAGTATGGAGAAAAAAAACCAGACCTTTATAAGAAAACCAAGACCTTCAGGCCTTGGAATCTGTGTTTGAGAGTTAGCTCTGTGACCACCCTGATTCCTAGATGTGTCAGGGAACATATAGTGACAAACTGGAAAACAAAAATGATTTGCAGTGTGTTTAAATGGAAGTTTTCAGATTTCTATTGCCTGCTATACTTGACCTCTTAGTGGCCAGTGAATTATCCTTATTGACTAGTCCATTCAATAGCTCTGTCTAGTTCCCTACAAAGGGTGTTTATAATAAATTCTGTCACTCCTCATACTCTGCAAACAACTAATTGGACCAAGTTTAGATACTTTTTTTTTTTTTTAATCTAAATGGGGAAGCCAAAACTCAGAGGGGTGAGATCCAAACTTGCACAGCGAGTTAACACCAGAATTTACTGGTACCTGCTCTGGGAATCTATCATCAGTCTTCAATCCACATCTGAGACACTGTATGTAGCATCTTAGATGCAAACCAGCTCTGGTACTTAGAGAGGCTGCTGTGTAGCAGAAGGACTCATAGTAAAATGAGAGAAAATGGTTCTGAAGTTGTTCCTTCAGTGGTTATCAGGAGATTGGTCCACAAGGTGGATCTCCAGCTCCATGCATGGAAACATTACCACTGTGAGGTGTTAGATAAGAGAACCCAGAGTTCAGGAAAGTATCTGGGCCCGAATTCGTCCTTGTCACCAACAGAGATTTAATTCAGAACTTCCATTAGGAGCTAATGTGGTTTTCACTCCCATGCTGCTCTCTGGAGGTGTAATCACAGAGTTGTTCTCTGCACGGGGAGATGATCAATACAAAAAAGTTGAATGCTCATTAGCTGTAACTGTACTGTTACAGGGCTGGAAATGGCAGTTTTCCATCGGGTCATCCATTATCTCCGCCTGCACAGCTCTGCCTTTGTGCAAAGAGCTACATGACCTTGCTCCATTAAATCCATATGTATGGCTTTGCTTGTATACTTGCAGTTTTCACCATTCATTTTATTTTAATAGCATTGTTACAGGCAATTCCTGATGTGGGGAGAGACTGTCCCCTTTCAGATGGACTGGGACATGCTCTTCTAGCTTTCCTGTTTCCTTGGCACTTGTTTTTTTCCCTTTCTTATTAAGCAATTAAAGAGGTGTACAGTCTCTTTCCAGTTTCTTACACACAATTTGCCTCAAAATTGATATGCTGAGGTACTGTGCATAAACTAGTTTTAGGTTAAGATTTTCATAAACCACTAGTGCATTTGAGTGGCCTGGTTTTGAGTGGCTTCTAGAGTGAAATCATCACCCACCGGATCTGCAGATGAAATTGTCTGAGACTCTGAAGAGGTTGAAAAAAGACAGCATGTTTTGTACCAACCTCTGGTATCCACAGGAA
The DNA here is from genome assembly GCF_000700745.2 of Antrostomus carolinensis. Taxonomy (NCBI): domain Eukaryota; kingdom Metazoa; phylum Chordata; class Aves; order Caprimulgiformes; family Caprimulgidae; genus Antrostomus; species Antrostomus carolinensis. The sequence goes on from NW_010306110.1 coordinate 25,484, forward strand.
CTGTTCAGAGTCTTAAACCTGACCAAGATTTTGATGCTTTCAAGGCTGATGGAGAGAATATTCAAAGGACAGGTGGGATGACCAAAGTCAGTGTTTTCAACCCCTGGGGGGATGGTGTTCCTGCTGCGATGGTGAGACATAGCAGCAAGGACTGAGTCATGCAGTGTGGCACCGTGCCACCCAACCGAGCACCACAGCCTTCCCTGAGAGCTGGCGCGTGGGCTGCTGGCACGGCCCCGGCTCCTGCCCGTGCTCATCCATCGCAGGAGGGAGCAGAAGCTTTGCAAAGACTGCATTTCAATCAAGCAGCTGGATATGACGCTCACGTCAAAGCTGCCAAAGCAGCCCATTGACTGAGCAGCTGCTGCTCTCAGGGAGCTGCTTGAGGACATCTGGAGGGCTGGCACGGCCCTGGCCAGCGGAAACAGGCAGCGCTGTATCAGGGCCCAGAGGCGACGGTCCGCGCTCAGAGCATGGCACTGTTTCACCATGACGTTACCAACAGTTCCAGGAAATGTTTTCACCCATGTCCCCACTGCCAGCACTTAGCTGATGCTGACTCACAAATAAAGCCCAGAAAAGTCCTGTTTCCGTGCTGGTGAATCAGCCATTGTCTCTCTTCTGTTTTTTTTTTTTTTCTAATTATAGCTACTGGCAGGGTTTGCCAAGAATTGAGTATTGATGAAGGAATTTGGAAAGGATGACTGAATTCCTCATGCCCTTCTCCCAAAGCTGTATCCAGGAACCATTTGCTCCTGTTGTGTTGCTTCCTACTGCAAAATTCTGCCTGGTATCACATAGAGAAATGCCTTCTGGCATTCAGAGTATCCTTATCAACCTAAGGCAGGACCTGCAGAGAATAGAGGAGCTGCTGCAGGGAGGGACTCTGAGCAGGAGCCTAAATGAGGTGTGTGATGCCCCTTCCAGAGGAGTTTTTTCCTCCATTGCCTGAACTGGGAATGTGACAGCCCAAAGTTAATTCGTGGGAGTTCCCCTGTGGGCCCGTGGCAGGAGATGTGCTGAATATTTCCTGCTCCTGTTGCCATTGGAGATGTGATGTAACAGTGCAAAATTAGTTCTTCAGAAGTTGTTTCTCCTCCTCAGTCATAATTAGTAGACATTCTCTTCAGGAGAGCTGGATCAATACAGCACGGCACCATCAGCTGTAATTGCTGCAGCTGTAAGTGGGTTTAAAATGAAGTTGCATTTCTGATAGTAGAAGGAGAAATGGAAGAGAGTGGGGGAAAAGGGTGCGGAGAGTCCTGTGGAGCAATAGGTGTAGAAAACATTTTGGTTGGTTGAGGCTTCAGCTTCTGGAGGGTTCCTGCTGCCTGGACTTGAGAATCTAAAATAGATCAGATTATTCCTGTGAAGAAAATGCTTTATTAGTTATAGCTCAGTGGGTTTGAAGAAGGTGTAATGAGTTTGCATCCTGCTTATTAGATCTCCAGTGTTACCTTGTTGCTGACTCCTAGACCTGAGAAGGGAGTTATCCCATCTCTGCTAGAAGCAAGGGAGGTTCTTCGATGTTTTGTGGCTGGGAAAAGGCTTCAGAGGAAGATGGAGCTTGTGGCACACTTGGGTAGTTCCCATGTTCTCATGTTTCGTGTGTGGACATGTGCCAGCTGAGACCAAAACAGGATCCAGACTGGCTTCTGCTGTGGTCGAATGCTTCGTAAGAACATCCACAGTGTTTTTTTGCTGTGACTTGGTTACCCTCTGCTTCTGGTTGTGCAGTCTGTGGACTTCCTTGAGATTTGTGTATGACTTCTTCATTCAAAAGCAGAACTGGGATCATTTTGTCCTTTTACATCAAGCAGAATAAATATTGAAACTTGTTGCTAAACACTGTGATGGCAGAATACTCAATGGTTAATTTTTTCATTTTTGATCTTCTTGTACAGGTAAGGCAGAAATAAAAATGTTGTGGACATAATCCTACATGTGAAAGGTTTAAGCTCCTGGAGTCTCTGTGTTCTCCCAGCCTGATTGTGCAGCCCATGCAGAAAACAAGTGGATCTCAGCCTTCTTTAGGTTCAAAGTCCAAACTCTGGCTGAGCTTGGTAGAACCCTGTTTTCAGGGGCTGAATATGAGCTGGCCTGGGTGGCTTGCTTTCATCATGAGCTCATGTATCTAACATTGAATCTTGGCTACTGCATCTATCTATCCATCACCAGATTTTTCATAGGAATGCTGCAGTCAATGAGCACTTAACACACAGAATTATTTAAAAAAAACCCAAACCAAAAAAAACCCAACTCTGGCTAACCATTTTTGTAAACTATTTTGAAAAAATACCCACTTTAACAGTGTAGACTTAATTGCCATCATAACTGTGATATAAATGTCAAATCTCTTATTTGTGTTTGTGTTTGATTCCAACTTAGCATATTTTTATTAATAATTTTTTGTTTGTTTTGTAGAAGCCACACCTGGCCCAGAAACAAGGGAGTTTACAACTTCTGCTCCAAATGTCAGCAAGGCAACATCATTTTCAACGGCAGTGATAAACAGCACGTTGTCACCAACAACTATGCAGACTATATTTCCTCTAAGCTCCTCTGACAATAGTACTTCTGCTTTTGCAGACGTGTCATGGACTCAGTTTAACATAATTATTTTGACAGTGATCATCATTGTTGTGGTCCTACTAATGGGCTTTGTGGGTGCTGTCTACATGTACCGTGAGTATCAAAATAGGAAACTTAACGCTCCTTTTTGGACCATTGAACTCAAAGAGGACAACATCAGTTTTAGCAGCTACCACGACAGCATACCCAACGCTGATGTTTCGGGGCTCTTGGAAGACGATGGGAATGAAGTGGCACCAAATGGACAGCTAACGCTGACGACTCCCATGCATAATTATAAAGCTTAGAAGAAGCAGAAGCGATCCAGTTATTCCAAAGTTGGCTTAAAAAAGTTACAGGGCTTGTTGAAGGGGTATCAGGATCCGTGCCAAGGCTCCAGGCAGAGGAATTTGCTCTTCAGATACTCTTATGCTGGGCATGTTGTAGCTTGCAGGTGAACAGAGAAAAAGTGTAGTACATCTGAATTTCAGGTAATATGGTGGAATGCATTCAGTGTCCTGTTCTCCATAAAGATCCACAGAATTCACTGTTGTTAAGGACTTGATTATGCTGATCTTAAAATGTTTTTTTTTTTGATGAAAAGATGGGGTGGAGGAAGCAATACTCCATGATTAATTAGAAGCTACTTGATTTCCAGCCAACCTAACACTTACGTCTGCATCCTTTAGTTTGAACAGTAGCTCATGAATTAACAGTGGATTTTCAGGAAACAGACCTTTGTAAAGGCTTTGTATTAGTTCCTGATAAAAATTTATTTGAAAAGGAGGACAAAAAAAAAGGGGGGAATAATTGTTCACTGTACTACCAAGAGGCAAGTAGAGGAGTTGAGCTGCACACTTGAAAAAAGTCACCATTACCAGTTTCCAGTAAGTAGGGAAACAGGAAAAAAAATAATGAAAATATTGGGGAGGAGGCTAAGCTATTCCCTTTCTGAGTATTTATACAGGGTGTTGATGCTATTAAAACATAGCAATCCATTTTTTTTTTTTCTAGAAGGAGTTAATGAACTTGTATAGTTTCTGTGCAAGGGAAGATGACAACATCTCAGGGTTGCCGTGTAAAAATAAAAGCTTAGGCTTAATACCCTACCCTGATAGAAACGGTGTGTTCTGTATATAAAATGTAATATATCTTCTTGGAATTGTATTTGTAATTATTTGTAAAAAAGACAACCAACCAACCAACCAAAAAAACCCAACAACAAAACCATGAACCCCTCTCCCTCATCTCCCCTGTTCCCCAGTCATATTTTATCATCTAGATTTTAATTGTACAGCGGTTAGTGGCGTTCTTTAAAAAGAAGATTGTTTAAAATACTGTAAATTAGATGGCAATATTGTTGGAGCTGGGACTCTGGCAAACACCGACTGCTTAAAGCTTTTCTTCTAGTGTCATTGAATAACTTTTCTTTTTTAGAAGAAAATGTGAGTGCTCCCTACTTGCATCTGTCAAATTTTCCCATTCCTTTAAATATAGAGTGAATGCCAGTGTTGCCAAGACTAGGGCCTAGTAAGTGTCCAAAAATTGGATGTACCATTCTCTTACTTGCTTTTAAATCTTTATAGAAAATGCAGATACACTGTCACGAATGCACTGAGAGCCTGATCTCCATGGCTGAACTTTTCTGAAGTGGCTGCTCGTTGCGTGAGTGGATCTCATTGCCATCTCTCCTGTGCTGACGTGGTGAAGGGGGGACTTGCCAGAGGGCTGAGCGCAGCCTCCTGGCTTTTGGAAGGGCAAAAGCAAAAATCTCGTGGATTTGGGTGGAAACAGCTTTCAGCTGAAGAGCTTGCAGGAGCCTGTCTGTGTTTCTAGGCTTAAAAGCTAAAAGTGCATCGATGCTTTCAGGAAATTTATGTAGCACAAGGTGGTGGTGGGGAATCAGCTGTCAAAAAAACCCTACAGGGTACTTTTAGGTTTTCCTGATTCCCCTGATTTTTGTGAGAGGCTGGTGGACTGTTCACAGAGGGAGAACAGCACAGGGAGGTGGCACCTTGGGCCTCCCTGCTTAATACCTGCAGCATGTGCATCCCTCGAGGCAGGCACCCTGCCCTCCCTGAGCTGGGGACCTGCCAGGTCTGACCCAGGAAAATCAATACCACTACATTTAAGCAGGGTGTGAAACAAATATTTCACCTAACTGATGACCAACCTCAGAACTAAAGCTGCGTTGCTGTGCGTGTGATGCTGAGGATAAATGAAGTACCTGCTAAAGGTCAGCAGGAGCTGACTGATGCATCCTCAGAGCCAGGCAAAAGTAAGTCTTTCTCAAGATGAGAAATGGTAGGAAGAATGTGGTGATTATTTATTTGCTTTCTGGTGCTGCATGGAGGCTTTTCTTATCACTGGAGACTTTGGGGGGTGGGGAGAAGGAATAGGTGCTTTAAACACATGCACAAAAATGCCATTTCTGCCTCAAAAACTTGCTGCCTGATTTAAAGATGACACATGGCAAGAAGGAAGATAGTTGAGGATCACCAAGGGAAATGGTGAGGGCAAAATGTGATATTGCATACAGGCCTGAGCCGATGGAAAACTCCCGTTGCCTGCTATGGGCCTGGGTGAGATCCCATAGTTTAGGTAATAAATTTGGCTGATGTCATTCAGAACAGTGTTACTTTTAGTTATAAAACGGGGGAGGACTGGAGGAGAAAATCTGAATATTGCTAATCCTCAAGTTACTCATCAAGCTTTTAAAGAGCAGAGTGGTGACAAAATAGAAAATGTCCTAAAAATTACAATGATGTAGCAGTGCTGATTTAGCGATACACTTGCACTTGGTCACTTCATAGGGTGGGGAAGGGAATTTAGGAAGTGTTAGCTTCTGGGACTAGTGCTGACAGGGGAAGTGAAGGACACATTGCTCACTTTAATGTTTCTGATGTATTTTAGTAGATCTTTTCATCATTGCCACAAAACATCTCTTCCTCAGATTTTGGTATGACTATAGGCTACTTTGTAACAGGAACAGGCTTTGATTTCTCTCTCACTGTAGAAATAATGAGAAAAATCATCTGCAAAACCAGAGTGTGCCACAGGACGTGTTTGCTTCTGACCTCCACACTACTCTAAAAGCTTTGTGCTTCAGCCTTGGGCTTGAAAAGAGGAGGAGGTCAGGATGCCTTAGAGTCAGTCTGCAAGGGAGGGTGGTACAGCCATGCTGTTGTCTGTGGTTGCACATCTGGATGAAGGGATCTAGACAGCCCCTCCAGATGTGATAGGAAGCTTGGTTGGGCAGGGGGGACCTGGCTGCCCAGGTTTGGACAGCAGAGGAAAGCACAGGATGTTCTTTAGCAGGGACTGCAGCACAGCAAGGATGTGGCACTGGGACAATGATTGTCAGATGGCAAAATGACTCATTAGGAAGATACCAGCCATCTCCAGCTACCAGGCCCTTGGCACAGAGGAACAACATCCATACAGGGAGATCAATGCCTCGGCAAAGAAAGAATAAACAGCTTTGTGTTTGACTTTGGTGATGGGAGTTTAGATTTTCCTTGCTCTCTCCATCGATCATGCAGCTGTCCCCTGGGCACCACAGGGGAAGAAGAAGCTGCTGAGTTTGTTATATCTCCAATCAGCTTAAGTTGGCATTGTATTTTGAGGGGAGGCAGAGCTAAAACATCTGTGCCAGGGTACTGAAAGCCACCAGGACCTGCTAGGTGTTATAACTTGTCATGAAGCTTCCCAGATGTCGAGGCTTGCCCTACACCACATTGGAGTATGGGCAGGTAAACCAGAAATGGACATTCAGAGCTGCATTGAGGCCAAACTCAGAAGCTAGCAAGACAAGGGGAAGGCATCTGGGTGACTTCTAGGGCTGATATAGCAATACAGATACATGTAGCTTTCCTGAAGGGCCACCATGCATCACCTTCTAACTAGGCATGCTGCTGTCTGGCTGCAGTGGTGTGGCTGTCATGGAGAAAGGCAGTTGATGGCCTGGTATGGTAGCTGTAGAGCATACAGAAGGTACAACAAGGCAGGTGAGGGCTGGAAGGTGGGAGATCAGCTCTCAAGGGATGATCCTCAGGGTTGTGAGGACCCTGTGGACCCAGCTGGTCTGGATGGAGTGAGTTCAATTCCACAGTCAAGTAAATGAAGGCAAGAGGATATAATAGAGCAGTTAAAAGGCAAAAAGCAAAGAGGTGTCAAAGGCACGGGGCAGCCCGGATGGCTCACACCTTAGGAGAGTATTTGGAAAGCACAGAGTGCAACAGACATGCAAAAATGTGATTGGGTTAACGTGAAGAGATGATCTCAAATCTTATGAACCACTGTAGCTAGAAATAACTGTGTGGAGCGGTAGCCCTGGGGAGATGTCAGGAGATGTCATCCATTGGAATGATAATTCCCTTGGACCAGGCTGAACAAACTTAGCACATTGGAAGAGGAGGGGATGTATCTGGCATCCTTCAGGTATCCTGGGCCAGTTAACCACTGCTAGACAGCATCTGTATCTCAAATGTTACATGCAATGTAAATGTGGCAGAAAGTTTGCACAGTCTCCTTTAAATAAAGGATATGAGATTGAATCCTAAAAATACATTTCTCTTTAAAGTCAAATTTTAAAATGAGCTCCCACAGGACTCTGCTCTTCATGTGTCAGAGGGATGGATTAAAATAAGAAAAATGTGGGCCTTAAAAGTTGTACTTGCTCCCAACTGAAACCCATCAGTCTTACTACACATCCAAATAAGGCGTCTCCTAAGCATATGCTATGCTTACAAATGCATTTCTAAAAAAAAAAAAAAGTGTATGATTTGAATATATGTCAGAATTTATACAGAAGAATGTTATTTAAAATGAGTAAAAATAAATGTATATAATTTGTATCTATGCCACTTGGATTTTTGCATTTGTTTTTTGTTTATTACAACCCAAAGGATTGAATCTGATCTCATCCTTGTAATGCCATTTGTTCCAAGAGAATTATTCCTTCATTATACCCCTGTATGTGAGATGAGGACCATGGCACAAAAGTGGTTTTTAACATCAGATATTCATAAGTACAGTTGACATTCTGTGTCAGATAATCCATCTGAAAAATGAGCCCTATGATCTCTTGTGTCTGTTTATTAACCATTCCAGCTTTCAGGCACTTTCATTAACATGTTTGGTAGCTCGACAGTCAATGCCTATTTCCCCATTATTGTCTGTAATATTCACGTAGACATATTTTGTCAGAGATTTATGCAGTCATTAAAAATGAAACCTACAGAGCAAAGCTAGAAATCGGAAG
>NW_010306110.1:33337-35460 GCF_000700745.2 Antrostomus carolinensis
ACCACAATGATTTTTTCAAAGGAAATCTATGTTATCAGATACTCTGAAATCCCCATCTGTGGTGTCGATAGTTTTGAACAGTTCTGGTAGTGTCTGCAAAAGGACCTATAAAAAAACTTGCATTTCTTTCTTACTTGTCAGTGTTAGGAAATTGATTTCTTTTTTTGGCACAGAAGCAAATACAAGGCAAGTTTTGCCTGCTGACTGTTATGTCTAAATCTGTGGCCATTATTAAGGAAAGAACTTGGAGAGGTAAGTCAGCATCAATTAAGGGAGCACTTGAAACTAAGTGTTCATTCAAATGTTTAACTGAGCCAGAGCTATATAAGCAAGGGCCACACTGGTGAAATTCCAGGGAGTTTACTGAGACCTGATTTGCATTAGCAGAACAGTTTGATTGAGTATGACTTAGCTTAGGAGGAATTTTGCTCTGAACTGTAACAGGAGAAGGCGTAACTGAATGCTGAACCAGGTCCCCGGAGTAGGGACTTGAGAACAGGATGGCAAGGAGGAGCCGTGCTCAGCTGACGGTGACATCCATCCTCCTTGTGCCACCATCACACTTCAGCCACAGGTCACTGAGCAGCTGGCTTTCATCTTGCTCCTTGAGAGTTTGTCATCAACTCATCCATACCATTACACTCACCATAAGATTTTTTTTCCTAGACTCCCATTAGTAGTTTGTTTCTGAGGTGGTAGAGATAGGGGGCTGCTTTGTAAAGTAAGAAAACATCATTCCAAAACAGCCGCCTGGTATGAGGATTTGGTATAATCTCCCCAAATGTACTAGTAATTAAGATAAAGTTAAACAACATTAAGCAGATTATTAGAAGGCAAGTTGTTAACTGCTTCTAAACAATGTTTCTCAGCACTTTCTGGCCTTTGCAGCTTCTTAGTGCTGCTGCAGATTTTAAAACACTGGGCAGTGCAGTAACCCAGGGATATTTTCCATCAGTCTGTGTGAATATACATGTATATTTCTATATGCCTTTGTCCATCAGACAACCATTTAATGAGGTGATAATCTTAGCAAGGAGGGCTCTGCCGATTTCCTTTTGAAAGATGGTATGTTGGGACATGAACCATGGCTCTAATTGCACAGAGGTGCTGTACCAGCCCATAGTACTGGGATAGTTCCACAAGCAGTGAACGGTCTGCGCTGTGCTGGTGGCTGATGGATGCGGATTTAATGGCATGCATCAAATATGTAATACCTTACCATAACCTTAAACAAGAGCAAATTGGTATCATTCTTTTGGTAAGTGGACTCATTCATTTTAGGAAGATCTGCTCTGTAAACATGTGAAGCCACATTTCAGGCTGGCTGATCAGATCCTGGTGCCATATGGCAGACCCAGTTTTGCAAATTTAACTTCAGCTTGGCAAAAGGTGAGGCCACTGCAAAAGGGGACCCGGTCATGTCAGGTGACAAATGCCTCCCAAGTGCCATGGGGGAGTTGAAGGGACCAAACATCTCGTAGGGTCATCAGACCCCAAGTGCAAAGCATGAGGTGTGTCTGGTTGGAAAGGAGATGAGATAAAGAGCTTAGTTGTGCTAAGTAGTGCCTGGCAGTTTGGGCACTAACAGCTGCTCCATCGTGCACTTGTACACATAAAATTGAAAGGCAGAAGTAGGGACGGGAAGCCCACCATGACCGTACACATCCAGTGGTTGCAATGGTCGCTACTACCAGTCTAGGGCATTTTACAGACTTACAACTTTCATCTGTTTTGAATAGAGAGTAGAGCTGGAGCAAGTACCTGGAGAAAATGAAGCTACCGCGGCATCATGATATTTGGAATAATAAAACCACACAATTACCATGGTCCATGGTCAGCCCTTACGCATGTCCTATTTCCTAGCCAGGTAAGAATTTGTTTGAGATAGGTCAGACGATAGTAAGTGAAACCTGACACACTTGGTACTGAAGAGGAAACCAAATCTAATGCTTAAGCACGTTTGCTCGTGCAGGTGAGAGCCAGGTGAGCGTCGGAGCTTCCTCATGTTACAGGTAATGCTGAGTGTAAAAGCCCTAGCACAGGGTTGCTAGGTTGTAGATGTTAACAGGAAAGTATTTCAATCCTACACAGAGTTTTCCAGTAATGAATTAAAAAAAAGAGGG
>NW_010306110.1:35504-35797 GCF_000700745.2 Antrostomus carolinensis
AGAAGCAAGGTGAGGTTTGGAGCTCCACTTGTGTGTGGTCACCCCAGGCTGGACCCTCCCCTGGGCGCTCCCTCAGGGACAGCAGCACCCAGGAACGGAAATGATGGCACTATTTAATTCAGTGTAGCATTCCCGACTGTCCATGTCCTGAAATGTTCAACAGTAATTGAGTTTTCTCCCTAAAAAGGCGGGAGAGCTGCAGTGCTGACATCTTTGCTTTATGAAAAACAATTGATTTTTCAGCATCAGCCTGCTTCAATGCAGGCCGGGTTATGAGAGCAGCTGGCGTCCCC
>NW_010306111.1:0-1233 GCF_000700745.2 Antrostomus carolinensis
GGAGGGGGCATCTACAACTTCCTTGGGCAGCTAATGAGGGAGATAACCTAAGTGGGAGTGACCGAACAGGTTCTTTTTAAAGGCAAAGTGAGGAAAGCAGAGGCAAGTTTGACCAGGTTGTACCCCATTAAAATACACTCTGTGTGCCACTTACTCTTTTCTGTTTTAGGTTTAGCTTATGCTTCTGGCTTGGCTGCTACTTTGAATATTACTCACCTGTTAAAGGCAGGGGATACGATTATCTGCATGGATGATGTCTATGGAGGTATGTAAAGCACAAGTGTGGTTTTGATCTTCATTAAATGTACCTATTTGTGATTCTCATCAACTTCCTGAATTTCCCACGTAGGACTTGACTTTTCTTTAAAGCCTCTTCACTTCATGAGGACACAGAACACTCCTGTCAGATTTTGGTGTTAGAAATTCAAACACTAAAAGATTCTGTGGCACAACGTGGAGGTTTAAAAAGTAGAGCTAACTAGTAACGTGCTTGAATGAGGGGAAAACAGCAACATCCTTGCCTTGCAGAGATTTGTTTGCAGAGCAGGACCCTCTGCAGTCCAGCAGAGCAGAGCTTTCCAGCTTCTGGGGTTTCTACCATCCCTTTCCTAGGTTTGACCCTTTACCAACCAGCATTTTGTCTGGACTGTTTCAGACAATCATAGAATCATAGAATGGTTAGGATTGAAGGGGACCTCAAAGCTCATCCAGTCCCAACCCCCCTGCCAGCAGCAGGGACACCTTCCACTAGACCAGGTTGCTCAAAGCCTCATCCAGCCTGGCCTTCAACACTTCCAGGGAGGAGCAGCCACAGCTTCTCTGGCCAACCTGTTCCAGTGTCTCACCACCCTCACAGTGAAGAACTTCTTCCTAATATCTAATCTAAACCTCCCCTCTTTCATCTTAAACCCATTTCCCCTTGTTCTGCCCTTATGAAAAGTCCCTCCCCAGCTTTCTTGTAGGCCCCAGATCTTTGTTTTCACAGAACTGCTTTGTTTTCACAGGAAGGTCAGAGAGGCCAACAGTAGGTAGCATTTTCCCAAGCAGTAGCTGGAAAACCTTTTAACCAAAGTAATCACCTTTCCCATCCCTGAGAGTCTGTTTGCCAGTCAGTTCTCTGTGCCTGTGCACATCAAATATAAATACACACATTTGCTTTCAGTGTCTTAGTTCTGTCCTGCCAGATAACTCCTCCAAAGTACATCTGGAGCCCAGCTGAGTGAAGACAGCAGG
>NW_010306111.1:1288-12021 GCF_000700745.2 Antrostomus carolinensis
ACCACTGAACTCAGTAAATCAAAGTCATTTGGCCAAAGCTTATTATCAGTTCCTCGCTTCAGAAAGGCCCGTAGGTGTATTTTTCAAGCAAAACCAGTTCACCTGCTCCTTAAAGCCTCAGCCTGTGTGGTTTCTGCAGAGATTTATTTCATCACTTATTCCCTAAATTTTTTTCATACTTTTGTTGTGAAGAGACTGGTTTCCCCACAGACAGCCTTATCCAGTGGAGTTCACACCCCAGGACGTGGTACATCTGCAGATCTGCCGCTGGCCATCGTGGCCAGTGTGTGTTCAGCCCCTTCATTCTTCCCTCGGATATTAGGGGTTCCTTGTCCCCAAAGTCACAGAATCCCAGAATGTTGGGGATTGGAAGGGACCTTGAAAGATCATCCAGTCCAACCCCCCTGCCAGAGCAGGAACCTAAATGAGATCACACAGGAAGGCGTCCAGGCGGGTCTTGAATGTCTCCAGAGAAGGAGACTCCACACCCTCCCTGGGCAGCCTGTCCCAGGGCTCTGGCACCCTCACTGGAAAGAAGTTTCTTCTCAAGTTGAAGCAGAACCTCCTGTGTTCCAGCTCACACCCATTGCCCCTTGTCCTACCATTGGGCATCACTGAGAAGAGCCTGGCTCCATCCTCCTGACATTCACCTTTACATATTTATAAACATTAATGAGGTCACCCCTCAGTCTCCTCTTCTCCAAGCTAAAGAGCCCCAGCTCCCTCAGCCTTTCCTCAGCAGGGAGAAAAGTCCCTGCTTGCTTTTCTCCCAGGCTGTGCTCTTCTGGCTGCTCCTAGTTGTCTTTCTGCTCACGTTCTTGCACGCTGCAGCCTGGTTCTTTGTCAGCCACTTCCTCACTGTTGCCTGCGCAGACTCCTTTTTGTCGTGTGGGATTTACTCCTCCACCACACGTTCCCCATTGCACCCTGTTGTACTTTAGCCCTGTAATAGCAACCTTGGAGTCACAGGGTGCTGAGTGCTGGCACGTGTCCCTGCTCCCTTGAGGGTACATTAGCTTTAGGAAAAAGCTTTTTTTATTTTTTTTTTAAATTTTTGGTAAAAAAACCTGGTTGGATAGGAAAGCAGAACTGCACTTGCTAACCCAGAGTCACAGAATCACAGTGGTTGGAAAAGACCTTTAAGATCATCAAGTCCAACCATAAACCCAACACTGCCAATCCCACCTCTAACCCATGTCCCTGAGCACCTCATCTGCCCGTCTGTTCAATCCCACCAGGGAAGGTGACTCCACCACCTCCCTGGGCAGCCTGTTCCAATGCCTGACAACCTTGGGGTGAAGAAGCTTTTCCTCAGATCCAATCTGAACCTCCCCTGGGGTAACTTGAGGCCATTTCCTCTTGTCCTGTCCCTTGCTCCTTGGTTGAACAGACCCACCCCCACCTCTCTCCACCCTTCTTTCAGAGAGCTGGAGAGAGCCAGAAGGTCTCCCTCCCCTCAGCTTCCTTTTCTCCAAAACTCAGATGAGTCTGCAGTATTCAAGGGTGTCAGAAAAACAGTACAAGAAAATGAAAATCTCTCGAGGGCAGTGCTGGAAAGGGATTTGCCTGGGATGTGTTTGAGAGGTTGAGTTTTGGGAGGCTGAGGAGGAGCTGTAGGTAGTCAACACCTCTGAATTGCTGTAGCTTCTTAAAAGGGCTACTTTCAGCATCACCTCTCATTTCCTTTTAAGGTTTATTGTAGTTTGCTGTTGTTAAAAGTATCACAGAGTCACAGAATCATGGTGGTGTTGGAAGGGACCTCAGGAGACCATCCAGTCCAACCCCCCTGCCAAAGCAGGTTCCCTACAGCAGGCGAGACTTCTGTGAAGCAAACTTTGTGGTTTATATTTGTAGAGTTGACAGCCTCTGTGAAAATTTCCCATGCTTGAATAAATTTCTTACAGCACGAGAGAGAACACAATATATAACTTATTGTAGAGTTAAAAGTGTGTCCTTAAAAAAAACCCCAACAAATCAGATGTAGGGTTCAGCTCACAGGCTGGTGCCCCGCGTGTACTGTGACTTCATGGCTGGGTGGCAAACTGGTGCTCTGCACGAGTGAGTGAGTCAGTGAATGTTGAATAACCTTGACAGAAAGACCTAATGAATTAATTTTTAATCCAGGCAGTGTTGCAAGATAGTCAGTGTGTTGCACATCTTGTGATCAGCTTCTGGTTTCTTTTAATCTTTCTAATGAAAGGCTTCAAAGGCAGAAAGGAAGGAAATAATCACTTTTTCATGTTCCTTGCTGCATGTTGCTTCTGGTTTCTTTTAATCTTCCCAATGAGAGGCTTCAAAGACAGAAAGGAAGGAAATAATTACTTTTTTAAGTTCCCTGCTGCATGTTTATTTAATGGAATGGTAAGAAATACAGTAGCTGAAGTCTTCCCCTTGATATTTCTTGTCCCTGATTCTCAATTAAGCTTATTAATAGAAAAAAAACTTTGAAAATATGAGGTGGAAAAAAATTATTAAAAGCAGAGTGGGGGAAAGAGGATATAAAAATGGGAGCTGCTAGCTTGTGCGTGGCAAAGGGCTGGAGGAAAAGTTAGGAGCAGGCAAACTAAAAGGGGTTGATTTAATTTACTGATTAAAAAAAACCACAAAGAGCTATTAATTGAAAGTACTTCATAAATCACTCTGAATCCGTATTCCCATTATTACTTTTTCATGATGTTTAAAACTACAGCAATCTTTAAACTTTTTAGAAATAAAAAAAAATACTAATGTGCCATTTATAGTGTGCAGCTTAAAACTGCACCCTCCTGACTTTCCGTGGATGCATGCAGGAGGCTGGAGATCAGAGCAGGAAAGTTAGGGAAGTCGTTTCCTTTTGTGTCTCTGATTTTTTGTTTGGTTTTATTTGGGGTTTTTTTTAGGCACAAACAGATACTTCAGGGAAGTAGCCATGAAAACGGGTCTGAATGTCGTCTTTGTTGACTGCACAAAACCAGAATGCTTGGAAGCTGCGATTACACCAAACACCAAGGTAGGGGAGAGGGAAGGTGCTGAACTTCTTGCGTAATGTTAAATAACTTTATTCTTGCTCTTGTTGTATTGGGTGTATGTGTCAAGCTGAGAGGGCTGCAGGGGTGGCCTCTGTGGGGACAGGTTGGGCCATAGCTGGCTCCAACACGTCCCCACCACAGGCTGCTTGGTGATGTTGGTGGTACCTCATTAAAAACATTTTAAGGAGGGTGAAAAACACCAGAGAGAGAGAGAGGGAAGGAGGGAAAAGGTAAGAAACAGCAGAGGGAACACCAGGGTCGGAGGAGGAGGAAGAGGAGGAGGAGGAGGTGCTCCATGGCACTGGAGCAGATAATCCTCTGCTCTAGTGGAAGATAATTCAAGTGGAAAAGCCTGACAGACTTTTATCATAAATGGTTTGGGTTGGAAGGGACCTTAAAGCTCATCCAGTCCCAACCCCCCTGCCAGCAGCAGGGACACCTTCCACTAGACCAGGTTGCTCAAAGCCTCATCCAGCCTGGCCTTGAACACTTCCAGGGAGGAGCAGCCACAGCTTCTCTGGCCAACCTGTTCCAGTGTCTGACCACCCTCACAGTGAAGAACTTCTTCCTAATATCTCATCTAAACCTCCCCTCTTTCAGCTTAAACCCATTTCTCCTTGTTCTGTCATTAACTGCCCTTATGAAAAGTCCTTCCCCAGCTTTCTTGTAGCCCCTTCAGGTACTGGGAGGCCACTAGAAGGTCTCCCTGGAGCCTTCTCTTCTCCAGGCTGAACAGCCCCAACTCTCTCAGCCTGTCCTCACAGCAGAGCTGCTCCAGCCCTCACATAATCCTGGTGGCCTCCTCTGGACTTGTTCTAGCTGCTTTTGAGCGTAAAGACTTTCTTCTGGCTATGTCAGACCTTCCTCAGATGGGATGCACTTAGGTTTCAAAAGCTTTGATGTTCTTCCCATGTATCCGTTGTTTCTGTGCAGAGTGTTCCCTCTCCCCAGAAGCCTTGCCTTTCTTCAGTAGGGACACTTTCTTATTCCCACTCTGCAAACCTGCATGGGAAGCTGACACTCAGGGAGTTCTTATTTAAAAGCACTTATGTCTTACGTGTGTATCATCACCAGCACTGTAAAATCTCTAACCTGGTGTTCTGTGCTGAATCACTGCAGCTCGTTTGGATCGAAACACCCACAAACCCCACGCTGAAGGTCATTGACATTCGGGCCTGTGCAGATGTTGTACATAAGCATAAAGGTGTTCTTCTGGTGGTGGACAACACTTTTATGTCTGCATATTTCCAGGTAAGCGCTTTGTTTGTGTCCAGTTACCCCATTATTTCAGTTTATTCCATTTTTAAAATGGAAGCACCACCATGGAACTCTAGTTTTGTTTTATGCATTGTAAAATTGCCTGTTTTTCCAAATACAACCCATGTGCTGCTGCTCTTTACATCAGTAAAGATAGTGTGTGAGGTATTTCATAGCTAGCCATATACCAGTATGATACCAGCAAAACCAGTATAACTCAGCAGTCAAGTAAAGATCCTGAATCAAGAGAGTCAGGTCAGCCATTGGGAGAATGGCTTCTCATCGTTCAAAAGTCATGTTTTTCAGTTCTCACTAGTGGAAATCATATCAGGCGTGTTAATAAGTGTCCTATTCTCTAACTTTGCCTTTTTATACTGATTCTTTTGTATGTGCTGTTTATAATCTGTTCTGAACCACTTGTTTTAAAATAAAAGGTGGTGGAATTAAAAGTTGAAACAAGCAAACTTGGTTAAATCTTTCTTCTAGACATTCAGGTTACCCTTTCTTTTCCAGATTTTGGTGAATGTGTGTGTGTGATTTTGATCTCAAACAACTGGTTTAACTTTTCTGCTTTTAGAACTCAAATACATGAAGTGGAGACAATTTCTTAAGTTCTAAATATACTTCAGAATAATAAACTTCAAAGTCTTGTTCATCTTAACATGGGCTAGAAATATTCATGTGTATTTCCCAGGAGACCAAGCTAATAATTTGTATTTTAGGTCTAAAGTAATTTTTTTTTTTCTGAGTGCAACAGCAAGGTGTCCTTGTTTTTGTGAAGGGTACAGAGATCTTATAAAGATCTATAAATCTGTAAAGATTTGTAAAATTAAGAGAGCTTTTCAGAAAGTGTCAGTGCTCAGCTGAAGCAGCACTTGAGTTTGTCTTGTACATACCAAAGGCTTGGTGATTTCCCCTCTACAATGTGTATTACCTTGGAAAGATGTGTGTGACAGAAGAAAAGTGAGCATCTGGATATATGAGCTAGTTAATGTATCTTTTATTGGCCTGGCGCTATGAGAAAGTCAGCAGCAATGATTAATTCTTGTAAGTGTAACAAGGTAATGGCGTTAAACCCCTGCAGACTGCTGCTGGTACACCCTGCTGTGAAAACCCTCATTTTAGAGTGATTTATATAGCAATATTGAATGGAAAAGGCGCCGGTGTTTATGCTGCTGCTCTCTTGGCTGCGCACTGGGATTGCACATTATCCACGTTCCTTGAGCAGATGTCCCTGTTTAATCTGACAGCAGCAGTGGTTTATTCTAGATCTGCTTGCTCTGTTACCTTTTAACATATTGATTCTCTTCAGTCTTTATAATATACTTATATTATGTGCAAAGTCTCTTAATTAGTGACTGATTAAAAACGAACGCACCGTTGGTTACTTCTTGCTCACCGATATCTCAGTTTGCCTCACCTTAGAAAGGCTTCTGGGCAGGGAGCTGGGAGGTCAGAGAAGAGAGACCTGGCAAACAAACCCCTTTGCACTTTCAGTGTCACCAATATTGATATCTAGAAAGCAATGCCCTTTTTTTGCTCTGCAGACTATGTTGAGATCCTCATTTTCTAAGGGAATACACTTTAATTACCATTACTTACCCCTGCCTTGGCTATTTTTGATTTTTTTTCCCCAAATACGAGCAGGCTGTGTGTTAGATGTATTCAATCACTCCTCTCCCTGCAGCTGCTGGGAATTAGACCAGTGCTTTTAAATCACATTTTATTCTGGGTTCTTTTTAATGTGCTTATCTTGAATTCAGAGTGCTTTCCTGGGCTATTGTTTTCATCACATTCTATCTATCTTCATTCTCAGGTTTTTGTGTTTAAGATCTTGAGTTTTGTGTTAAATTGTTGTTTTTTTTTAGTTTCTCCACCTGTTGTTATTTTCTGTCTTGGATCACAGCCTTTCTGGATAGCTTGAGATGAACCAGAGTGCACACAGACTTTAATCAGACGTATTCTTTTCATTTCATTTCAGCGTCCTTTATCTCTGGGGGCTGATATTTGTATGTATTCTGCCACCAAATACATGAATGGTGAGTACACAGCTCAACACAACTCAAGATGACTATTTAAAAGCCATTTTGGCTGCCAGCAGTTCCCAAAAGCCACCGTGTCTGCCAGTAACTCTTAGGTGGACCATTAGAGGAGATGGGCCATTGTATAGAACATGAGTCTGTGTAGCTCCTAAACTATCCCTGGGAGAAGGAATATTGACCTGAGGAATATTCAGGTAATAGACCTAGAGGTGTTTATAGCCACGTTGGCTTTAATTTGACTGCAACAAAGCAAGTGGCTTCAGTAGAAGGTAGCTCCCAGGAATTATATGAAGGTTCAAAGGAGGTTTGCTATGGCTGTGTTGGAGCCTGTCCAGAAGCACCTTCACTTGGAGCTGGTGTGACTGGAGCTGTAACCACACATCCCTGGTGCTGTGGATAGGGGTGGAAGTTTTCTGGCTCTCTCTCTCTAAGCCAGCAGCCTGGTGCTGCTCCATCTGATCCCTGTGTGATGTCCTGCTTTCCTGCAGTTACTGGTGATGGGCCTGGGGGCTGTCTGAGAGCACGTGTGCAGCTCTGACCAGAGCTGTAGGAAAAGCTGAAATCTGCCTCGTGATTCCTGTGCTGCACAGGAAGGATGGCTGGAGCCACGAGAAGGAGCCCAGGGTCTCAGAAAATGGGACTGTGTTAGCACCAAGACTGAGGAAACGGGGGTTTGTGGCAGAGCCCTGGGGCAGATGGAGCGGCTGACTCTGTTCTTGTCTTGCACTTCTAGGGCACAGTGATGTTGTCATGGGACTTGTTTCAGTAAACTGTGATCAACTCTATGAAAGGCTCAAGTTCTTACAAAACTGTAAGTAATTGATATAGGAAATACCTTGAAATGAGTAATATTCAAATCCACCAGCTTGTGATGGGAAGCACGTTGCGTGCACACAAGTGTGAAATCTATCTAGAGATGTAGCTCAGGCTACAGTGCCAACGTGTAAATCACCAGAGAGAAAGCAGAACACAGATGTAAGAAACCTGACTTCCCTTCTTTAAATGATGCATTTATTTAAGGGCAGTTAATGACAAAACAAGGGGAAATGGGTTTAAGCTGAAAGAGGGGAGGTTTAGATTAGATATTAGGAAGAAGTTCTTCACTGTGAGGGTGGTGAGACAGTGTCCCAAGTTACTCAGAGAAGCTGTGGCTGCTCCTCCCTGGAAGTGTTTGTGGCCAGGCTGGATGAGGCTTTGAGCAACCTGGTCTAGTGGAAGATGTCCCTGCTGCTGGCAGGGGGGTTGGAACTGGATGAGCTTTGAGGTCCCTTCCAACCCAAACCAGTCTGGGATTCTGTGATTTAACTTCATCTAACTCATGTCAGGTACATCTGGGGTTTTGAAACTCATTCGCACACCAGGGGATATGCCTAATGTAGAATTTTCATATAGAGGTTGATTTTAACAATTTTACTGCCTCTTAATTGTAATGAATACATTTCTGGACAGTGTTCTGCCTGCCTCCTGTCTGCAGCAGAAGGGGTAAAGGCACACTCTGTCTAGTCAGTGTAATCCTGGAAGGTCTTCAGCTTGTTAATTCAGCTCATTCCTTGGCATCCCGTGTGTGCGAGATGAGGGAGACAGATTGCATCAGATAGCTTTCCACTAGTCTTGTTCTAACTTGAGAAATTTTGGAAATCATGACTGAAAAAAAAACCAACCCAAAACTTTTGTTTCATGAGGAATTTTCTTTCAATTTCTGTAGCTCTTGGAGCTGTCCCATCTCCCTTTGACTGTTTCCTGTGCAATCGGGGTCTGAAGACGCTACAAATCCGGATGAAACAACATTTCCACAATGCATTAGCTGTTGCTCGATTTCTTGAGTCACATTCCCGGGTGGAGAAAGTCATTTTCCCAGGTAGGTTGGCTGGCAGGACTTCAGAGCGGGTGACGTCTTAGAGCACGGCTGGATTTGGGGACTCTGATGCTACGTGCTGGTTGTGCACTCTTCATATTCGGTGACTCTGGCTTAGGTGTCCGCCTTGGCAGTGGGTCTGAGCTGAGGCTGAGCTGTTTCACCCTTTGAAGTGATGGTAATTAACTTAAAGCAACTTGTACAACTTTCAGGCTTGCCTTCTCACCCTCAGCATGAGTTGGTCAAGCGGCAGTGCACCGGCTGTCCTGGGATGGTCACTTTTTACATTAAAGGAAATGTCGAACATGCTGCTGCTTTCCTCAAGAATTTAAAGGTAAATTGTGATAAATACACACTACCTAATGGGAGGAAGTGGTTTTTCTTAGGGCAGGAAGAGTCTTTTTCTACTTGCAAAGCTCCTAAAGTTTTTTTTTTGGGTGTAACCATCTCTAAATAATAGATTATTTGTAAATGGGAGGCTAATAAGAGGGAAGAAAAGGAAGTCTGGGCTCATTTGCAGTGTTTACACAGGAGGGTGTAGTATATCCAGGTTAGCACAGGCATTACTTCTAATAAAGGGCCTGCATACCTGCCTTTTAAAAAATACCTGCAGTATTTGAAAGCAGAGAGGCTGTGGCTGGTGTAATACTCTTGCAGTATTTCAAAGTACTCATCAGGAGAAAAACCCATTGAGAAGTGACATGAATCATGGAGCAAATCCCTCAGTTTGGAGAATACTTTTTGGTTATTTTACCTAAACCATCTGCTTTTGCCTTTCTCTTTGCAATGTTTTAATTCTGCCTGTGCTCTTTAGTGTGTTTGCTAGTCTTGAGCTCTGGGTAATTTGCACCCTGCTCTTGTGTTTTTGCTGTTTTATTCTTGGAATAACGAATCAGTACTATTTGAGAAAGGTAAATTAGAACTTCCTTCTCCTCCCTATCTTACTTGCCAGCTAATGTCATCAAATAAAAATGAATTTACTAAAAATATGATTTTCCCACAAAATATCCTCTTACATAAGAGACAGAGCACTTAATCCTGGCACAGGAGATCTATCAGCTTTGAGAAAAAGCATCGGAGAGTAGGTTCCAGGAGTAGTCTCTTAGGAGTATATTCACTTCAGCCCTTTGACTTGGTTAATCATCAGTTTGTCACTAGGCTGGTACAAAAGTAAAATAATTTCTTTAAACCAGGCTGAGAAGAGGATTCTTTAGTTAACAGGTTCAATTAATTTGGGGGGTTTTGGGTTTTTTTTGTTGTTTTTTTTTTTTTTGTTTTTTTTGGTTTTTTTTTTTTTAAGAAAAAAAGTCAATATGAGCAGCCAGGGCTGGAGAGAATTGTTGAGGGCAGTAAGTGCATTCACAAAAGATAAATTGTGAGTTTCTGTTTGAGTGCAGTTGGCTCTCTGGAGAACCTTTTTGTCATCCAGAAATATATATGACCGTAACTCAGAGAGCAGTGCTAAAAATAACCTGAACTAACAAGTGTTTCACAAACACCAGGCCTGTTAGGCACTGAGAAATTTAGGCTGGCTTTCAAAATACTGAACTAAGCATCAGACCTGAGCAGTGAATGAAAAAACCTGTTCAGCCTTGTGAGGAGAAGCTTAAATGTTTGGGGTTTTCAGCCCCCCATCAGGTCTGCCATTTGCCAGCCTGAAAAGCTTGGGTGTTAAATATGAACAGTGATGAGTGATGCTGAAAGAAGAGTGTGGGAGGGTGGGATATAATCACTTAAACCCCAACAGAAATTTCTGAGATCTGAGTTTGTGTTCAGGCAGCCTACTCCATCCTTCCTTCCCCTGAGCAGAAGGAAAGCTCAGAACCTGCTGTTGTGCATTTTCCCTTCTGCTCTTCCTCCACTGCTGCCCACACGTTGCACTGTGGTGACTACTCCCAAGTTATATTTGCCCAATATGGACATATTTTAATTTCAGTTTTGCATCAGTGTCTCTTTAGAGCCTTTTTAGGGTGAATCTAGTCTAAATCTTAACAGCTCTTACCTGCTAAATATACACTTTTTACCTAATTACAGCTAATACCTTTCATAATACAAAAGTTATTACAGAAAAAGTTAGAAAAAAACCCAAACAAACCACTGAATGTTCTTTTTTTCCTTAACTGTCTCTTTCTAAGCATTCCTAACCTTACATTGCTTCTGTTACTTCTGTTTACTTTTTCCTGTAGGTTTTTTCGCTGGCTGAGAGTCTGGGAGGATATGAAAGCTTAGCAGAGCATCCGTAAGTCATTCTTCATCTTCAAAGTCTAAAAAAGCTGCAGAGAAGCAAAAAAGTTTCTGAGCTATTTTTATGGGTGTTCTAAAATTTTTCTAGTACCCAAAGCTAAGATATTTTATGTATAATTTAAATTCAAGGATAGTATGTTGTGTAGCACAAAAACCAGTGGCTAGTCCAGAAATGCCTGTGGCTTTTGTGAATATAAGAGCGCAGTGATGAAAACATTTCCGTGCTTCCTTGTCAGGTTCAACAAGGCCAAGTGCAAGGTCCTGCACCTGCATTGGGGTAACCCCAGCACAGATCCAGCCTGGGTGAGAATGGCTGGAGAGCAGCTC
>NW_010306113.1:0-4014 GCF_000700745.2 Antrostomus carolinensis
GCACTGCACGGCTGTGAGTGTTAGAGATATACAGGTCTCAGAAGGATGATCTCAAAAAGAGAATCTCCGCAGTGCTCCTACCACTGAGCCAGTCATTACTCTTTTAGATTATTAACCTGAGCATGAGACTGGGCCAGGCATTTCAGATGTGTTACTGGGGGGAGATGGGGGGAAGCACAGCCTTGCACCCCTTCCAGCATTCATCCAGTGCGCTGGAAGGAAACACCAACCAAGGACCTGTGCAGACTGCCCTGACCCGCAGCCATGGCTTCAGGCTCTGTGTTACGTACAGAAAGGCACCAGGGAGGGCAGTAGCCGAACTGAGCTACAAAACAAATCCCATCATCCACTTACTGCCTGTAGCTTCACAGCCATTTCACCCAGTGCCCACACCAGAGGAGATGGCGGTGCCTGGCACCAATGATGGGTCTTCATCAGCTTGGCCTCCATAGCCTGCTTGGGGCTGCAGCTGCAGCCCCAGGCCCAGCTCAGCTTCCTTCTTGCTGCTGCCTTAGCCCGTGTGGTAAATGTCAACTGCCAAAGGCCACAGACTGACAGAATATTCACCAGGTTTGACATGAAACTTAGAGACCGGTGGTAACTAGAAGTTGCAGGTTGGGCTTAGGCTGTGTTAGTTTTGCATGTGGAGTGAGCTGAATCACATAATCTTTCTCCCTGCACCAGTCTTGTATTTCTCTCCTGTGCTTAACACCAAAAAAGGGAAAAATAAGAGGGTGAGGAAAGGAATCCAGAGTGGTGGTGCTTCTCTGTGCAAATCAGGCACAGGGACTATGATTTTTCAGAGGAAGTTAAAAGGACTGAGTACCCAAATCTTACTGAAATTCATTTGGAGCTGGCTGCATCACCCCCTCTGGCTTCTTTGAAATTTGAAAATGTAGTAGTTGAGATAGGTTTGCTGTCACACTAAACTGTCCAGCAGAACTTGGGATAGTGCTTTACAGAGAAGAAAACCTCAATGTATTACCACCAAAGGCAGTAAAGTTTTATCATGTTATCCTAACAGTATGGGCTGGAATTTGAACCCAGCGTTGGTGAGGAAGCAGGTGGTCTGGGCAGTGTTTTAGCAACATTCCTTACATTAGTCTTGGAGGGGGTGGAGGTTTGAAAAGAAATTAAAATTAATTGCCTGGAAAAAAACATGATATGAAACATGCCTTATTTTCTCATAAACTCAGTTCCCCTCTCTCTCCAGTACTTTTCACAACAGTGAAGTACAAGTTACACAAGAATAAGGTCCATCCTGTTGATACAAGCCATGCCGGAAAAAAAAGGCTGAGAAGGCTAAAATACATTGTTCCTGATACACTGTATATGAAGGGCAGAACTGAGCTTAAAACCAATAGTGTTTCCTAACAAGATAAAACCGCAGCTACTAAAAATTTCCAAAACAGAAAAGGCTTGTAACAAAAGAATTTTTTCCCCATGTAACTCATGACTCTTATTCATATTTCCAAACTGTTATTTATTTCCTAGCCTTCTGTGATTAATACCATATGTATTTTCAACAACACAGTTCAGATAAATAATTTTTTTTCCTACCATCATTAGTTATTTCTGACAAGCAGAACATAACAAAATTGCAAATGCTGGTTTTGATCAGGCTAGTTTTCATTTCCAAATATGCAGCTTCCTCTAATGATGCATATTTAGAGAATGCCTTAAAGGAAATGATTCAAACTCATGTGATCTAACAGACTGCAAAATGACTATATGCTGCATACTATGTATTTTTCTAATTTGGAAGTCTAATTATTTAGGCTGATGCTGTAGTAAGATTCACAAAGGTTGCAGCATTAGAAGCAAAACAAAATTTACCTGGCAGAGAATGACATTTGCAAACTTTGTACATATGTTGCTCCTAACACCTGAACTCCCTTCTCTTGACTGTTTATTAGTACCAGTGAAGCTGCAAACAATAATTCTTCAATAGCCAAAGCTCTTCCTAACTTCTGCAACATCAGAATCCTATAATGTAAGAAAGAAATAAAAGTGTAAGGAAGCTAGAAAGAGGGTGAATCAGTTGGAGAAATGGACAAATTATAGAACAGAAAACATACTCAGTTTGTACAGCAACTATCCAACCAGTTATGCAACTACTCTAAATTTACTAAAGTATTTACATTTCCCAGATGAGGAAATGCAGATTTACAGATGTAGGTTGTGCATGACATCAGACAAAAAGTAGATAGACTAATGAAAATAAAACTGAAGCTGAAGCGGTTCTTAAGTAGCCACATACATATCTAGACAACTCCCCAGTGACTAATAGTTTTTCTTCTTTCCACATTTGTGAACAAATAAAAAGCTGTAAGCAGAAAATACAATCAGGACTTGTCACACTCCCTGGAGGGCTTTGGGTCCATAAAGGCAACAAATGCAGAAGTAACTAGGAGATAAAATATAGCAATTTAGCTTGTTTTTTACAACTTCACACTTCCTGGATGAACAATATAGGCATGTTTTACAACCCCATTCAGAGACAATAACTTGAAGTGGAAATTCCTTTTCCTGCACACCAGCAGGATTCATTTGAGGTTCATTATGCATTATGCTGAAGTGAGATTGTGCAAACAACTCTTTAAGCTTTGGTGACAAGGTGGCTGAGTCACTCTAGGAGCTGGGAGTATAACAGCAGCACACAGGTGAACTTCAAGAAGCCCAGGCATGTTTGTGATACGGCCCCGTTGAACTCAACTATAACAAAGAAATCCAGCTGCATATGCTTTTGTTGCTTCAATAAAGGGAAGTATCAAAAGCTCAGAATTGCTGTGTCTTGAAATATCTTTACATATACAACCTCTTAACCCTCAAGGTGCCTGATTTTTTTTTGAGAGCCGGGAAGTACCAAAAGCTCAGATTTCAGAAAATCTACCCAGCATGGAAAATTATTTGATTGAGGACCCAGCAGCATTCTATGTAATGGCATAATCTTTTTACCAGGGTTTTACACTTCTTTAAAGTACTGAATAAATTACTTCAGACACTGGAAAATGCTATGTACAGTGTATTATGCTACATTTACATAACTGTAACAACTCATTAATACAGAAATCCAGAGCTGATCTGGGTGATGATTATTTACCAAGAAAGACTATCCTAATAATTTTTAGTATATTTCATAACTTCTCATCAGATACTGAGTACATGAACAAAATACATCTTAAATTACCATAATGTGTGACCTATAGATCTCCAACATTTCAAAATAGTCAGGCTCTCAGAGTAATGTGTAAAAAGTGTAAAGTCTGTCCTGCACTTAATGCTAAACCATCAGATTGTAGAAGTAGCCAAAAACTTCAGTATTAAGCAAAATACTACAATAAAAGAGAATAACTTAAGAATGTCTAAAAACAATAGATAAGAGGAATGGTTTAATTTTTTTAACTGCTATCTAATGCTGGATCTAATGCTGAATTGGTGAAGATTTCACATTTGTTTTGCCCTGCACAATACATAAAGGTAAGAATAGCATTATATAAAGATACACACAAATATAAAACACATATACCACAAACGAAGGCTGAGTGTCAGGAGGATGGAGCCAGACTCTTCTCGGTGACAACCAATGATAAGACAAGGGGCAATGGGTGCAAGCTGGAACACAGGAGGTTCCACTTAAACTTCAGAAGAAACTTTTTTACAGTGAGGGTGACAGAGCCCTGGAACAGGCTGCCCAGGGAGGTTGTGGAGTCTCCTTCTCCGGAGACATTCAAGACCCACCTGGACGCCTTCCTGTGTGATCTCATTTAGGTTCCTGCTCTGGCAGGGCGATTGGACTGGATGATCTTTCGAGGTCCCTTCCAATCCCCAACATTATGTGAAACACAAATATAAAACCCATACACCACGAACTGTTTACACTCCCTATCTCCGAATGGCCTTTTGTGTTTTAGTTGTGTTATTAAAAAATACATGCAGAATTGCTGTGTCTTGAAATAGCTTTACATATACAACCTCTTAATCCTCAAGGTGCCTGATTTTTTTTTGAGAGCC
>NW_010306114.1:0-2355 GCF_000700745.2 Antrostomus carolinensis
GTGAATTCCAGCTTTATATGTGTCTCTATTATTGCCTTTATCTAACAAATAGATGTAATTTAGACAGCCATCAACACCCAGTAACTTTCTGCTCCTCCAACAGCCTAACAAGGGGTGCAGCTTTTTTTAGACTGGAACAGCAGGTCACTGAGAAATTCAAATAAATCACGCAGATGAATTATTGCTGAAGGAAATGTCTGAATGAAGAAAAGGTTCTTAGCACAACCCAGTTAGCCCATTAAATGTTAATAACTTACTGCAGAGACAGATGGGAACAGTCACTTGTAAGCTGACTGCTAACCCAAATACCTGATGGCTGAGAGAGGATGGGCATTTTGCCAGGACCCAGGCAAGCAGAGAGAAGACTGCCAGGGCAACATAAACAATGTTGGGGTTTTTTGTTTTGTTTTGGGTTTTTTTTGCTGCAGTGTTGTCAAGACAAAGTCCTGTCCCAGCTGAGGAGCAACCAGTGGGAACACAACAAGGTGGCACAACCAGCCTTCATGCTCTTAATGCCTGAAGTTTGCTTAGGTGTAAAAACTCACCAACAGCACAGGGCTGGCTGCCAGAATTGCTCCATACCCACAACTATGGTCTGTGTTTGCCATTTAACAAGTGGCCATAGATCCCTGGGAGGTGTTCACAGTCCTCAGTGTGGGCTCCACCAGCCAGAGCTGAGATGGCTCCATCTGCAGCAGCTGCACTTTTTGGTAGTCAATGGAGAGGTAATTAACACAGCCCAAGGAGCCTGGGGCATGAGTCACCCCATCTAAAGCAGATGTCTAAAACAGGACAGCCTGAGTACCCACTGCTTTCTGCAGACTCAGACGGAAGCCCAGGACTGCCAAAGCAGAGGCCCAGCTCTTTGCTGTAGGTGTCTAAAAATTCAGTGAGCATCTCACAAAAAATTCACCTAATAGATGGTGGATACACACACAAGCTGACAACATCCCTCCCTTCCTCTCTAATACCAGATGTGCCTTTCATTAGAGTTTTAATTTCTTCACGCTCGTTTTAAATCAAGTAATTTTATCTCTACATTTTTCTTAGAACAAGCAATTGGGTCAAGAAAGTTAAAAATTTTTTGCCCAACTACTGTGTTGATTTGGGAAGGAAAATAGAGAGTTCAGCTTTGGCTACTTCATCCGATAGCACCCAGGAAAAACAAATTAATCACCAACAGGAAGTCACCAGAGGCCTGAAGATAGAAGAAATGATGAGGAGTGGCCAATACATGAAGGGAAAGACATGGTGGCTCAAGTGGCAGAGACTAAGCACACAGTGAGCGTAACCACCTCCTGCCAGCCTCATATGACAAAGCCACAAACACTCATCACTCAGCACCCCAATGCTGAACTTCCCACTGCTCAAATCACACATGAGCGGCCTTGGCTTGTCCCCCCATCACCCCTGAGTGCACTGTTGTGGGTTAGAGGACTGTGACCATGCAGCTGGCCATCCCACCTAACACAGCCCAGTAGTCTCCACCTCAGAGCGTTGACGGTGGCCAACATGGGTTTCCTTCACTGAGCAAAGCAGGGGCGAGGGCAGCCTCTTAATATCAAACAGGTAAATTAATTCCCGTTTTTTTCATAAGTAGCCTCAGTCTGCCAGTACACAAGACAAACCCATATTTTTCTGGAGTGTGTTGGAGGAGGCAGAGGAGCAGGGATGCATCAAGCTGTCGTTGTGTACCTCAGGACAAGCCTCCTTCCACCAGAGACTTTCCCCAGCTCCAAGGCAAGTCTACAGAAGCATGCGTTTACTTTGTTTACTTAGACTGAGACCAAGGTCTATAAACCACATTGCTTTTGAAAACTAATACATTGAATCATTCCAGTGGCTACTACGTGGCAAACACAAAAAGCCCAACCAAGCCATGCTTCCAGCATCTCCAGGGTCAAGTAGCTAGGGCAGAACTCCCTCGACCCATACTGAAACTCCTCCTCTTCCAAGATTTCAAGAGCCAGTTCCTTTAGTCCCTGTCTGCTCAACACGGCCACAGGAGCAGCAGAGGCAGCTGTAACGCTTCAACAACAACATCTGCACAAAACCCATGTGAAGGGCCCAGGAGAATGCAAAGCCCCTCACCCGCCCTTGTCTGTCCCTCCGTGGTGACCCTCTGGCATTTACAGTGCACAGTGAATAATGCTGAAAACTGAACTTTATCTTACAGTAGCTGAGTAAAGTTTACTTACTCTTCTGGGAACTCTACAGGCTTGTTCTTGATCCTGTTATGAAGACCCAGAATACATTCATCTATAAAAGGGCACTGTAAAACAAAAGATTCTCCAGTTGTCAGAGGTCCTGGCACCGCTTAGGCATTTGTCATTCACATAAGAGAAGTATACTCTG
>NW_010306115.1:0-4908 GCF_000700745.2 Antrostomus carolinensis
TGAGCAATCCTCCTCCTGAGGAGGAAGGAGCAGCACAGACAACATGTGATGAACTGACCACAACCCCCATTCCCTGTCCCCTGTGCTGCTGCGTGGGGAGGACGTAGAGAACTCAGGAGTAAAGTTAAGCCCAGGAAGAAGGGAGGGGTGGTGGAGGTGTTTTAAGAGTTGGTTTTATTTCTCATTATCCTACTCTGATTTGATTCGCAATAAATTAAATTAATTTCCCCAAGTCAAGTGTGTTTTGCCTGTGATGGTAATTGGTGAGTGATCTCTTCCTGTGCTTGTCTCCACCCATGAGCCTTTTGTTGTATTTTCCTTCCCTCTCCAGTTGAGGAGGGGAGTGATAGGATGGCTTTGGTGGGTACTTGGTGTCCAGCCAGGGTCGACCCACCACAATGGCATATGATTTTACACAGTGCAGGCTTAAATGTGGGTGCATGAGCTGTAGTGGGAAATACACAACTGTGAAGTCACTTTGAGATATATTGAAACTTGCAGCTTGTCTGAATGGATTTGGCTTTAAAATATATTTAAAAAAGAAAAGATTTTTCCCATTCCATGAACCACATGAGACTTTATTTGTTTATATTTTGCTTTGTGTCAAAAATTACATTTGCTTTGGATTTTTTTTCCTAGGAAAAAATAAAGAGCCTGCATTAAGCAATAATGTTGTGGTGAAAGAGGAAAGATTTAGCTTCAAGTCTCTAGTGGAATAACTTAAATCTGGTTCTTGAGGTGATCTTGACTTTACTAATTAATGGTCACTTGGCTACTTTGGGGTATAAATCTTTTTGTTTTCATCTTGAGATTCCATTTGATAGCTAAAGATTTAATTAAAAAGAAAAAAGTAGCAGTATGCTGCTAGAAAAAGCTCTGGGTATAAACAACTGTTGATTTTTCTTTTTTTCTTTTGATAAAAATAGCAGAGGAACTAGTGGGGAAAAAAAAAAACCCTAATGGGCATGATATCTCACTAGAGAAAATAAGGGCTACAAATTCCCACACTGTCTTTCAGGAGAAGGTATGGAAGAAAGAAAGGAAAAACAGCATTTAAATGACTTTGAAAAGTCAATACTCTTTATAGCAAAATTGTTAAGTGCATTTTGTTCTACAGAATCTAGGAATATTTCAATTTTTCATCTTGATTTGGGATGAAAATAGATACTGAATTAGCAAAATTTGCCACTGGGCAGCAGATCTGAATTTCAATCAATTCTACTAAGTCCCCAGAAATTAAAGGTTTCTTACAGGCCTTATTCAATATTTCTCATTGTGCAAGGAAACATGATCTTGAGGATTAGAGATTGTCAAGTAATTAGTTTAGTTTTTTCCCAGTGAAAACTAGAGGAAAATATACTGAGAAGGCCAAAATGTTATGGAAAATAAATTTTTATTGGGGGAAAAAAAAATAATAGAAAACTAAACACAGAAAAACTCTTGTTAGGTTTTCCATGAGGATCCTGACTATTCTTGATTAAAATTAATCTTTGTTTTTCACAATGAGTTCAATTGAAAGCTAAAGAAAATCTCACTGAAAATCAGCTTTGAAAATTCTTCTGTTTGAAAGATGCAGGTGGTGGTGTACTTAGTGGTGCTTCCCTTGAGTTACAGGAGTGAAAATTTAAAAGCTGCGATGATTTTTCTTTAATAACTTCCATATAATAATAAAAATAATAATAGTCAGATTACCTCTATTCTCTTCTCTAGCAATAGATTTGCTTTGTGATCAAACCTTTTAGCTGCTCCATGTTTCAGATTATCTGGCTGTGAAAATGGGCTGCATTTACCTGTGTCGTGGCTGTGTAACAGAACAACTGTGTGCAAACTGAAATCTAAAGCTGCTATCACAGCAAATCTTCACCAGATGAGAAATATTTTTATACTTAAATATAAATCTTTTGTTCCCCCACAGGCTGTAATTCTGTTCAGACCATAGAAAGAAGCTGGTTTTGTTAGGTCTCTTCTATTCCAGTGAAGCTGTGACTAGATAGCCCTATTTGGACACTGGACATATGAAATCCTGGAGTCAGAACTTCCTAAGTTTTCATGTGATGATCAGCCTTTATTTGAAATGTATATTCTCTATGCAACTCACACCTGATTTTTTTAATTAGTTAATTTCACTTCTTTATGCTGTATACTGTAGAGATCAACATACCTGTGCATTCCCTTTGCATCAAATGACTTTCCAGTGGTCTTCTTGCCCCACTGCCACAGATAAGTTTCCATTAGCAGATCTGTGATGGTGTGTACATCCCTGATACTTCCTCTCACCCACACCATCTTGTAAAGGAGACTTCGGACAGGCTGTTGATGTTTTGGTCATGTAGACAAGATCAGTGTAACCGAACTTACACCTGTTAATTGGGAGATGTGTTGAGCTGGCATACGTCAATGTTCAAGTCTCTGAAGCATCACAGCTATGTTATCTCTGCTCAGTGCTTGAGTTTTCTGGGAATAAATCTTGATTTTTGTGTGGTTTATTTCTCCGTTTTATTTGTGCAGAATTGTGACATTTTGGATAGAAAAGGAACTGAGAACAGAGATGGAGTTTGGATGTCTGCAGTTATCAAGCCCTACAACACCCAATGGTTTTCCGACCTGGTGAGTGAACATGATGGAGTTCTAGAGGAAAGTGCAGGGAGAGAGTGCCAGATATGTGGTGAAGTGGGACAATGAACAGCTTCCCCAGAGAAATGCAGTAAGTCCTCCTTCTTTCTCTCTTTAAGTGTTGTCTTCAATGGGTATCAGACTCTTTTCCCAGAGAAATGTTAAACTGAAATCCTAATTTTGCATTACTAGAACTTTCTCCATCCTGTCTGTTGGACAGTGGGAGTAGTGATGAGTTCCCACTCTGATAGGCGAGAGCTCTGAAATGTTACTCTCGGGGAGATGAGACAGGAGGATTCAAGGCAGCACCACTTATCCAACTTGTTGTGATCTGTGGAGTCACTGTGTAAATAAGTGTCTGGTTGCAGACTCTTGATTTTTATCAGCCTAAAAAAATTTTCTTTCCTCATTCATTCTTTGTTCTTGTACAATAGATGTGTTGTGGTTCATATAGGTGTTCCTATTGAGGCAAGGCTTGGTCAACTAGGAGCTGTTGTTTTGTTGTGGAAAAATGTGGGTGAGAAAAGTTATCTTTAAATGCTGCCTCTTTTGCTGGTCCCTGTGCCCTGCTGTGTTAACTATGCTGTGCAATGTTTTGATGTCTCCACAATGCCTTCAAACCAACACCTAGCTAGCTGCTTTTATTTCTAATTCTGTGTTGTCTCATAGCATCTCTGATTTTTTTTTTTCTTTTTTCTTTTCTTTCTTAAATTATATTAGAGTTTTTAAGTATTCATGTTGCCACTTTTTTTTAATTGTGCAGTTTATAGATGGTGCATTATGTGTCCGGTGAAAAGCAGTAGTAATTTCAAATGCATTGGGGTGGGGTTGGGGGGGGTTTGTTTTGTTCTGGGGTTTTTTACATTGCAATATTTTATGCAGCTAACAGGTCTTTCCTACTAGAGTTACTCTGAGTGAAGTGTGGTGGGGAATAGGAAATTTCTGTCGAATCTTAGCAGAGATGTCCGATTTCCAGAAAAAATTATAACCTAGAAGAAATCATTCATTCTAGATTCCCAAAGTAACCATCTAAAGTTACATGTGGATGTCTTTAACATATCTTGTCAAAAGATATATTATCTGCAAAAATCCTATCAGCAACCATGAAAAGGCAGTGGATATAAAAAGCATAGATGAGCAAAATGGGGGGACACCAAAACACCACCAGCAGAAAGTGTAAAAACTATATATGTGTATTGGATGTGATTATGAAAACTTTGTTCTTTGCACTCGATCCTGTAATTATTGTCTGGCACTTGAGTCCAACTGTGTGAGTGCATTAGAAATACTCAAAATAAGCAGAGGTGAAAAGAGATGATACAATTGCTACTTTGATAAAGTAGATTTACTTGTACTTACTGAAATTCACTATTTAAAATATCTTAACATCTGAGCCAGATTTATAGTGTGGTTTCCCATACCTGCTTCCTGGTGTTCAGCCAAGAAATTATCTTGAGTACTGGCACATCAGATCCTGTTATTACTGTTCTTCTTACAATTAGAAAAGAACAACATCTTAAACTCAGTTGCTAAAATGGCTATTTTCCAAGACTGATACTAGTATAGAGTATGCTTGTTTTAAATAAAGGTTTTTAGAAAAATGCATGAGCTTCTTCACATGTTGAATGAAAGATAAAGCAATATATGCTGCTCTCCCTCTCTCTGTGTAGATGGGTAGCTATAAAGCAAGGAGGATGTAAATGGAGATGAATTTGTACACACACACACACACACATATTCTGCCTTATCTTTCAGAAGGTAGGATGTATGTACTTTTCAAAATACATTTCCATATGCATCTCTTTATATGTATCCATGTTAATAGGTACGTGGCTTCTTAAAATTAGAAGATGCACGCTCAAAATGGGGTGAAGAAGTGTTTTTTGTCTTGTTTGGGACATCCAAAGTCATTGCGGTCACAGAGCTAATCCCAGTGATGGGCTGCCTCCTCCATCAGAGAATTTTTCCATTGAGATACCCTTTTTGGCACGCTTAGCAATCCCTTTCCTTGCATGTTTCTGACTTGCCAGGAAAATGCCAAGTGCTTGACAGCTCATTGCATTATAGTTTGCTTCAGAAATCAGTTGTAGGGGCTACCAAGGACATCTGCTGAAAACTCTGCAGTCTCATTTTGGAGTTGCAAGTCACACACATCCTCTTCATGCTCCAGACCTTCCTCTCTGTGCTTTACTCCAGGAAAGAGAAAATGCTTGTACTGCCTGCTGTTGTCATGCATTTTGATAGTCGGTAACATGCATTTTGATAGTGGGCCTGTGCTAACCTCATGAAGCTCAA
>NW_010306116.1:0-960 GCF_000700745.2 Antrostomus carolinensis
CCCACTTCCTTCCTGAATAAAAAGTTCATGCAAGTCAGGTTGTTCATGAGTCAACACAGTTGTGAGAGCATGGCAGTCCTTGCTCCTCCAGCACTTTTGAACTGGCTGGCCAATTTCTACCAAGTCTGACAGAAAGATAGCATTTTCAGGTATTACATTCTTACAAGTTCTGTGAAAATAGTTAGGGGCAGGAAAGAGGCTACGGTGATACCTACAGAGCGAAAGACAGGACTATGAGCTGAACTACTACTGAATACGTACATTCCTGTGTTGAAGAGTGTAGATAGGTTATAAATGCTTTAATTCTAAAAAAGCTTCAGTCAAAGTTCGAACTTTATTAGACATCATCTCACTTTCATTCTCCTTCTCACTTTCTCCCCTCATATGAGTTCTCTAGTGTTTAATAAGGACAGGAAACATGCTGCAGGCTCAGTTTACTTCATTTAAAAAGCCATTTGATGAAACACAGATCATTTGGAAACACAACTCTATTAGTTGCAGTGTTTGTGGAACTATTTATTATTTAAAGCAAATGATAGTTCCATTACACTGTCACAAAAAAAACAACAAAAAAACCCCAAACCGTTCACAGTGCTCTCTCTTGTCTTTCTATCCCTTTTCATTTAATTATTTACTCTCTTATCTAAAATAGTATTATTTTCCAGATTTTTCCCTTAATTGTAGTTTCAAATGACTGCTTTCCCCAGAGACAGTGAAAACTTCCTTCTCTTAGTCTTCCAAAATACCCAAGTTTTAAATGTAACCTCAATACGAAAACCAGTAGAATTCTGAAAACAGTGTCTATAATCTCATTTCACTAAAAGTCATGTGAAATTCTTTTAATTTAAAAGAATCATCCCTTTTTCTCCTATACTTCCGACAGGTCTCTTAATCCTCTGCAATACCAGCTTAGTTTCCTGGTCCGTCACCATCACACACTTTTTTTTTTTTTTTTTTTTT
>NW_010306116.1:972-10809 GCF_000700745.2 Antrostomus carolinensis
AATAATGGTTGGGAGCCTTTTGGGAAGTCATAGAATACAAAATGTCCTCTTTGTATCACATTATGCTTTCCTCACTTTACTTTCCCTAACCAAATTAATATTGA
Source organism: Antrostomus carolinensis (assembly GCF_000700745.2). Lineage (NCBI taxonomy): Eukaryota > Metazoa > Chordata > Aves > Caprimulgiformes > Caprimulgidae > Antrostomus > Antrostomus carolinensis. The sequence goes on from NW_010306116.1 coordinate 1,077, forward strand.
TTTGATATAGATTTTAATTTAATAAATAAATGTGCCTGCCTCTGCCCTCTACAGTTTTTTACTTTCTGGAATTCTATAATCCAAATAAACATGATATAGTATTTGGACCATTTGGAATAAAATAAAAAATTGCAACAGTAATTTGGGGTTTAAAACTGGGATGTCAAATGTTGACATTTGAATTAGTTTAAAGCTGGCTTCATGAAGACTGACTCTCACCTTCAGAAGAGATAACATTGCTCAAGATACAGTATCCCTGATGAACTACAATCTATTATACTCTTAATTGGACAACAAGAGTTTGAACATAAATTATTCAACAGAATACAGTGATATAAAATCAATAAAGGCATTGTACTGGAAAAACAAATATTGCATTCTAGATTAGGGAACATTATATAAAAGTACATCAATTTTAATAGCCATTTGTTGTTTGATGCTCAGTACAGTTTTTCACACAGATTTTTGAAGATTTGATTGGGTTAAGGCCTTTGATTTTCATCAAAAAAGCACCTCTAATCAAAGCTGCTAGAGGCAAACACCAAGCAACACTGACTGTCATAGTTATATGAGTTTAGGACCAAATTCAGAACTAAGTAACAGATGTGTAATCATGTTGATTTTCATCAGATTACTTAGGCGTAAACGGTGCAAGAAAAATCAAAACCTTTTAATACATAAACTCTTATTCTGACCTTACTTATCTGCAGGGAGGTAATCCATGAAGTTTCATTTCCAGATTCATTTTAGAAGCAGTCTAAATTTGGTTGTTGAATAAGACCTGAAAAATAGATATGTTCTCTGTAATTGCAGTATGTTGGCTGTTTCTCACTCACTCTGATGACAACTGTGTCCTGATAAAGTTCCCCTTTCACTCCATCCTCAGTTAGCTAACCTATTTGTTTTCACTCCCCCTTCCAAAAATTACTTTAGATAGTTTTTCCTTTTTTTAGCAAGAAGATTTTGGATATGAGAAACTAAGTGAATCTCCTAGAATCAGACTTTTGGAAAGAGGGACCAACTCATATTCTTCACTCAGTCACAAGAAAGACACTGACAAGTAGCAACTGCTAAACAACCTAAATCTCTTTCAGGAAGACCATAATATGCTAATTAAGGACTGATGAAAAAAATCAGGTATTTAGGATTGTTTCATAAGTTCTTAATTTCAGTTTCCAGTAACATCTCAGGTGACATTGACCAGATGTATTTCCATGTGTCAGAATCTGTGGCTCAAAATCGTCAACTAAAAATACATCTCCCATAAAAATACACCCCTGGCTAAGTAGATATCTATGGTAACTTTAATTACCCTTGTAAAATCTATTTGCATTTTGCATATGATTTACATATATACCTCCCCACACACATACAAGTCTCTATATAAAGTTATCGATGTAAAATATTACACCTAAGTTCAATTTTTACAGTTTCTTTGAATGCAATGTTTCTGCCAGGGACAACAAATTAAAATCTTCAATTGATGATGTTACTCCTATGTTTTGGAATTTTAAAATTAATCTCAATATTTCATAAAATCATTTATTATTATTTTTAATAAGAAATATGCTGAAAATAAGCTGTCATAAGATTTAATGAGGATTCCATATGCCAGCTCAGTATACAAAACCAAATTAAGTCTGTAATTAACTTATTAAGTCAACACAACAGTAATTCTTAGAGTTTTATCATTACTTTCTGTAAGTGGAAGTTTTAAATGCACAACCTGACTTCAGTACTTGGGAATAGCTCCTGGAAACATGACAGCTGCTTCCCCCTTTCTGCCCCTCCAAGTTCTGCTAAGAATCAAACCATTAATGTACTCAGGATCACTAAGGTAATTATATGTTTTAGTAGCTTCATTAAGAGCTCCACAAATATATTTCACTACAAAATAATTTCTATTCTCTTCAAACTGTCTAAAAGATGAGGAATTTTTGGTAAGAGAAGGCTAAGGTGCCATGTTTCTTTACTTTAGACAACAACCTCTTACAAATCAGTAGCAAATGATGCACAAAAATCCCTCGGTATCTTAAAGAGGGAAAAATTACATAGGTAAACAGATAAATCTTTAGTACATTTGTCTTTATGGGAGCAGCTCCTGCTGTTGGTCTCTAACCTGGAGGGCATTATTCTTTTCTAAATTGCCAGTAGTGTCCCACAGCACAGTGATAAATAGAAACCGCTGAAAGAAATAACGTTCATTCTAAAACACAAGAACTTTCCAGACAGACATTGGCTTCTGAGAACAAACACTTAGATAAAATAGATTAGTTACAATTGCAGAATATATCACTCCGTGTCGCTGTGAACAGACATTATCCCAGCTGTGCAAATAAGTGCCTTTATGCCAATCATTAAGTAATAAATACATTTAAGAGTTAGTTTAAAACTTTAAGGAAAACGGAGGAAAATCTCTCTCTGCATCAGCTATGTTTTGTATGAAGCCAGTGATGCATTCCCAAGTGTTACTTTAAAAAATCATTAATAATGTAGGTGCTCCTATGTTGTTTTGTGGTAGCAAGTTTCTTTTACCAGACAATTAATAAAATAGAAAAGAAACAAGTGCTGCAGAAATGCAATTAAAAAACTCACTTAATAATAGAACAGAAAACTCCCTAGCAATTTTCTTTCTTCTCTACAATTTCACCCAAGACACATATGCTAAGGCAGAATTTTGTTTATTTCCTAGGTCTTTATTTGCTAGGCTGTTTGCCTGTTAACTGTTTCAAAAGTCTGACTGAAATATAAACTGCCTTGGACAATACAGTTACTCTGCTTTGACTTTTAGTTGCATGATGTGTGGGTTGCTTTCAAGAATGATGTCACTAGTAAGTTGTTTATTTTTATTGTGACACTACCAGCTGTTTTCCCTACTGCCCTTACCCTGGCTGCAACACTCTAGGAATTCAAGTGCCTGGGGTGGGATGAACTCTCTGGTGCAATTAAAGCAACTCTATCCTAACTATTCAACCTTCCCAAAAATGTTAATACTTCTCATCCTTAGGCAGTAAAAGCAATTGGACAGACATAGTCTTCCTTGGTCCCGTGTGTCTTAAAGGGAAGTTTGGAGCTGAGGTATGGGGGGCAGAGAGCACAACAATGAGGCCAGGGAAGGAAGGAGAAGGGAGGTGGAAAAAGACAACAGTGTGGCCGCTGCCAGGAAAAGCAAGGAAAACTGGACATAGTGAGAACAAGCAGCCTGCTAGGCAGTCCATGGATGAGCACAGAAGTAGTTGAGAAAACTATGTATCTGCATTTTTATTTTATTTTATTTTGATATAAGATTGTGTACAAAAACTGTACTTCTGTTGATATTTAGATTGAATTAATGAGATGAATTTTATCTAGGACTACATGATTTAAGGTTAATTGGATGGTATCTCTATTTTTTCTTTGGGAAAGCACTAGTATTCAGCAGAAGAAGGTGTTGGAAATAGAAATATCCCTTTTTTATTTTTTTGTACAGGCACCTTAATTTTTTAATATAATTATATTTCTTTATCAACTGTTACATGCTAGACCTTTTAATGTATTTGATTATCATATTTAAAATTGCACTTTTATAGTAAAGATTGTACTATACTAATTCAGTATGAAAACTCCACCTTGTCTTAGCCCCATAGTTTTAGAGTAATTTTAGGGCAGTATAAACAAGTATTGACTGCCAAAACAGGCAGCAGCCTTGCTCTCCTCCCACATCTTACTGTATATCTCAAAGCAAAAGTCATCGTGAACTAACCCATTTGCACTCCCCCTGAAAACTGAAAAAAAGGCATGGAAGAGGCTTGAGGAGGGGAAGGAATAACCGGTCATCCATGGAAAGGGAGGATACATCCTCTTCTCTCTACAATTTACTTTGGTGCCAATTTTAATTAGATGAGATGGACTGTTAACATGCATGTTAGATCAAGGTCCAAAGTGGAGAACAAAGGAAATGTATCTGTGTTTTGTGGGCTTCTGAGACAGTCTGCAGCCTTCCCTGACCTGATTTCCTGGGTGATTCTTCAACAAACAAACAAAGTAAATATGATAACTGTGCTGACTAGGAATTATTCATTTTCAAGGATGCTGCAGATTTCTTAAACTTCTAGTTGTTCTGGCTTCATCTCCTTTGATCAACTTTTCTTCTTTTTTGTTTTACCTTTTTTTGTCCTTCCTTTCATTTTCATTTTCTTATCATCTTTCCCATCCATCTGCTCTGGAGTAGAGAATCAAAGCCTTTTCTTCTATTCACTTGTCTCTAGGAATATCAATCATTTCGAAGACTACAGTAGAAGTTTTACAATTCTCTCTGACTATATACATCCATTAATCATACTTTCAAAATACTGCACAGGATACTTCTTTAGCAGGTTGTTTAGTACTTATTCATATCCACTTACTCTGTATGTGATTGTAATTCATTTAGAAATAACTGATCTGGCAATAAACTAACTAGTTTGAATATTGTACCTTCACAGACTTCCAAAGTCATCTGGGAAGTTATGGAAATAGTAAAGATATTTCTTCTCACTGAAGCCTGAGCTACCATACTGGTACTGCTTCATGTACTACCTGGCCACACTGTTATAAATAAGCTAGCCAATAATGTGAATTGAAGCATTGCTGTAACTTGCACTCAAATCTTTAACTACAATGTAGATTGACCCCTAATGACATGACTATAGTATGCCTTTTGAATTTTGCCATGGTTGGGATTTTATATCAGGAACTTTATGGATAGTTAACTGGGTCAGCTACACCTACAATTTTCTCTGATGTATAAGGAATAGCGTACCACCAAAAATCTGGTAGTAGAAAGTATTTATATATATTTTCAGCATTCATATATATATATATATATGTATATATATATTGACAGCATTCACAGATTGCTTGGAGCGGGGTGGTTTATGTTTTTTCATATTATTTTTTATTTTTCATATCTTTGGAATTGCATTAGGATTTTGATTGGAGAAAAGAGAAATGCCAGAACTGCATGAATAAGTTTTTGTAAAATTCACATTATTTTGTTTGACTGTGTGGATCAAGAGGCTTTGTATACTCATCCTTGGGGGAGACCAAAATTCCTATGGGATTATAAGTGTCCTTATAATTTTACAAGTCAATAGTGAATACACCCAAACAAGTAGCTGCACAGTAAAAGCTTCATCTCTACAGAACTAGGAACTGGTCTGATAATAGTTTTCAGTCATTAACAGCATTTTCTGGACAGAGAAAGAACGAAGAACATAGATTAGTAATTCTAATTTACACTGTATTAACCAGAAGTGTTAACTACACTTTTCTTCTCCACTCCCCCCTTTCAGTCCTCTCTTCTTGGAAAACGCCCAAGCACAGTGTCCTTGTAGTTATCAACATTGTTCTCATAACAATCTTCAACGAAATCAAAACACAGTGCTTTCTAGCTACTAAGAAGAAAATCAACCCTCTCCTAGAAAAAACCAGGACAGGGAGAAGTCTGGAAAGCTATGCAGGCAGAGGGTCAAGAAGAATGGAATTATAGAAATGGTGAACAGACACAAGTGTTATGAAAATTAAATAATGTAATAGTAGTGAGCAACTTGAGGGGAGAATAAGTAGCTAAATTTACATTGATCGAATTTATGTTTGATTTATTAGTTCTTAATATATTAAAACTCAGAAACTTTTTTCTAAACAAAAATTTTCTCAGAGACTCTGTTAATGCAGTAAAGTATGAAACCAGTTGATTTAAAATGCAGTATTAAAGTAAGGAATTAGTGTATCCTGATATAACAAAATACAGTTTTAGGCACAGAAAAGCAAGATTAAAATTAAATGAACTTGCATTTAGTCCTGGTGGACAGCAGGATGACCATGAACCAGCACTGTGCCCTTGTGGCCAGGAAGGCCAATGGCATCCTGGGGTGTATAAGAAGGGGTGTGGTTAGTAGGTCAAGAGAGGTTGTCCTCCCCCTCTACTCTGCCCTATTGAGGCCACGCCTGGAGTATTGTGTCCAGTTCTGGGCCCCACAGTTCAAGAAGGACAGGGAACTGCTTGAGAGAGTCCAGCACAGAGCCACAAAGATGATTAAGGGAGTGGAGCATCTCCCTTATGAGGAAAGGCTGAGGGAGCTGGGTCTCTTTAGCTTGGAGAAGAGGAGACTGAGGGGACACTTCATTAATGTTTATAAATATGTTAAGGGTGAATGTCAGGAGGATGTAGCCAGGCTTTTCTCAGTGATGTCCAATGGTAGGACAAGGGGCAATGGGTGTAAGCTGGAACACAGGAGGTTCTGCTTAAACTTGAAAAGAAACTTCTTTACAGTGAGGGTGACAGAGCACTGGAACAGGCTGCCCAGGGAGGTTGTGGAGTCTCCTTCTCTGGAGACAATCAAAACCCGCCTGGATGCCTTTCTATGTGATCTCATTTAGGTGTTTCTGCTCTGGCAGGGGGTTTGGACTAGATGATCTTTCAAGGTCCCTTCTAATCCCTAACATTCTGTGATTCTGTGATATGTTTTGGGAATATGTCTCTTAGTAATAAAGCAGAATGGTTGAATACATTGACTGTATCAAATAAAAAGACTGTTCAATAGCTAAGAAAAAAAAAAATTATTTATTCTCAATTCATGTAACTTTAAAATGGAAATCTAATGGACAAAGACAAATGGCTGCAAAATAAAATTACACTGATGTTTGGATATTAGAAAGATTTTTACTGGATTGAAAAGAACTATGAAATACCGTGTGAACGCAAGAAACAGTGGAATTACTAAAATATAGGGACAAATAAGAAATTATCTACCTCAGTAAGTTTTATTGGGAATAAATCATACCCAAATCAGATCCAGCAAAGTGTGAAAACTAAAGATTGTCTGGTCTTTGTGGAGTACTGTCACCAGCTCCTCAAGCAAAGCAAGTGAACATAAATTGGTCTAGGAAGCATAGAGCCAGGGAAATTGTCAAGACACTAAACTCAAGGGAGTACAACTAGATTATGTGTGAAATCCATTCTTCAGGATAACCCATCAACCCAGGCATTTTTTCCCACATATAATCATCATTACACACTGGAAAAGGAGATAATTCAGTAGTTTCAAAAGCAGGTATATTAAAGACATGATAGCAGCTCTTCTATTTCTACTAAAACCCTGAAGACCCAAGGGAATATTCACATGACATAACTCAATAGTTTCAAAGACAAGTTTATTAAAGATGTGATAGTAGCTTTTCTATATCCACTAAAGCCCTGAAGACCGAAGGGAATATTCTTGTGGCAATCACATTTCACCGCAAAGTAGTTTGGCATAAGTCTTTTCTTAATCCAATAAGACAGAGAAAGAACAGTCCAGGAGACTGATTAGTGAGTGAAAATACAGGAGGACATGGGGCTTGCAGGTGAAGAAAGAGAGTTTCACAGACTCTGCAAGGACAGAGGGACAGAGGGATTTACTCAATATATTAAGTATAACTGTCTTAACATCTCTATTTTCTGGTGATTTCACAGATGGGAAGGCAGTCAGGAGATGACAAAACTAATGAAAGTAGAAAGCAAAGGTTCTCTCACCTCATTCAGGTTTTCCTCCCGTTTTCAGGTTAAATGAAGAACGCACAAGAGCCCAATGGAGAATAAAGATTCAACCATGTAATTATTAAATCAGCTTCTAGGGAAACAAACTGTCTTTTAACATGTTTAAGTTCAACTGAAGACTACAAGAAGTGTTTTAAACTCATATTTTATCTGTTCTTCCCAAGCAAAACAAATGGGTGAGAGAGAGAAAAAAAAAAATAAAAAAAAAAAAGATTTGGACTTTTTGGTCACTATTTTATCTTGCCTCTTATTGCATTGATTATTATATACTACTGTATATAGCATACTGCTAAACACAGTGCAATAACTCAACCAAGACCATACCATTTCAAACAATAAATCTTGAAGACTGGAAAAGCAAAAACCTGAAGTTTGTGGTTTAGGGTATTATTAATACAAATTCAAAAGCAGGAACACTCATTACCATGAATTGTGTTGCAAAATGAATATACTTATGCATTAAATTTTGGAATTGAAGTCTCTAGTTGAAGCAACAGCACTTAATTTTTTTTTTTTTAAAGGAAAAAAAAAAAATGAATGAGAGCGAAATACATTCTTTTCCCGGGAGAAAATTACATCTCTACAAGCCTCTGAGATACACAGGAGGACAGTACTTTTAAAATAGTTCGATGTATTTGATAGATAGTAATATTCCAGTTATAATTTTTGTACATAAATACAATTCAATAAGGCACTTTTGATTAGTAACTTCAGTATTAACAAGACTGGACTTATTCATGAAGCACTATTTTTTTTTTTTTTTCTTTTCAAATTTGGTTTTAAAGTCTAAATTTCAAACTTGTATGGATCTTCTAATCTCCTGCAATTTGACATTCTAATTTAGCACTCAAGAAAGCTCACTGAAATTTATTAGCTGAACAAATAATGATATTTTCATTAGTAAAAAAAGCATATACTAAATAATAGTTATTAAAATAATATTAAATTAAATCAGGGTTAGTCTAAACTCAATAATAACATTTTTTAAAATATATTGTCAAGTTTACAACTTGTTGAAAATCTACCTGAACACAAAAAATTGCAGGATAAGGGTAAATGAGGCACTACTGAATTGCTGTCATGTTCAGCTACACTGAACTATGATGTTACATCAAAACTGAATGTGTATTGTAACAAATTAATTTGATCTAGAGAAACATCGGAAACCAGCTTTTCTTTGGAATCCATACAACACTTGACAATAACCAACTCTCAGAAGATCTTAAACAAATTTATTAATTTACTAAAATGCATTTCTGCAGCTGAATAGATATGAAAACAATAAATTTGTAGGTTTAGAAAGGTGTTGACTTCATATGTGTCCTGAGGAGATACAAGCTCAGCTTGCCTCATTTCCATGCAAACTGGAAGCCACAGAAACAAGTAGATTCTAGGCTAGTAAATCCTGTGAAGAGTTAGGGCACTCCTCTCCAGCTTTCTATCTCATCCTCAGTATGAAGGTGTTTCCAGATGACAAAAAATTGCAGATAAAAATGAAAGATCATCCTCATCATAGTTTATGTGTTCCCTTTAGTGCACTTATTAATCCAAGAACAGACCTGTGCCAACTTGGTGAGATGTCTATTATACCAAAGCTGGCATGTTTATCTGTAATTGCCTGTCTGGACTCGTAACTATATCTTACTTTTTATAGAGGGTTTTAGCATTTTCAAAATAAAAATGAATTATTTTTTCTTCTGAAGTAACAAAGTAGTGCCTTATGCAGTCACTGAAACCATACAGGGATCCTAAAAATATTTTCCTGTTTCCATGAGGTGAGTTAGAAGGGGAAAGGAAACACAAAGTACAGCCTGTATGTTGTAGTTCAGCGCCAGCCAGCAGCCAGGACCATGTGGCCACTCTCTCCCTCCCCTTCCTGCCCCTAGTAGGGTGGGGAGAAGAAAATATAACAAATGGCTCATGGGTGGAGATAAGGACAGGGAGGGATCACTCACCAATTATGGTCACAGGCAAAACAGACTCAACTTGGGGAAAAAATGTATTTAATTCATTACTAATAAAATCAGAGTAGGATAATAAGACATAAAACAAAATCTTAAAACACCTTACCCTCACCTCTCCCTCAGCTCATCTCTGCTTCTGATTTCTCTACCTCCTCCTCACCAGCGGTGCAGGACAGGGAATAGCGTTTGCAGTCAGTTCGTCACACACCTG
>NW_010306116.1:10869-15887 GCF_000700745.2 Antrostomus carolinensis
AAGGACTCCTCACACTCTCTGAGGCCCCCATGAATTCTCAGTCTCTCAGTCCTCCACAAACTTCTCTGACATGAGTCCTTCCCACAGGCTGCAGTTCTTCATGAACTGCTCCAGTGTGGGTCCCTCCCTTGGGGTACAGTCCTTCAGGAGCAGACTGCTCCAATATGTGCTTCCCATGAAGTCACGGATTTCTTCAGGTGCAGCCTCTTGCTCTGGCATGGGGTCCTCCATGCGCTGCAGGTGGATATCTGCTCCACCATGGACCTCCATGGGCTGCAGGGGGACAACCTGTCTTCTCACCATGGGCTGCAGGGGAAACCTCTGCTCTAGTGTACCTCCTCCCCTCATTCCTTAATGACCTCAGTATCTGTGTAGTTGTTTCCCTCACATCCCACTCCTCTCTCTGCTGCAGGTTGTGTTGCACAACAACTTTTTCCTATTCTTGGATAAGTTATCACAGAGGTGCTTCCACCATTGCTGATAGGCTCAGCCTTGGCTAGAGGGAGGTCCAACTTGGATCAAGAAAGTTTCCCACAGGAGCTACCCCTGTAGCCTCTCCCCGAATAAAAATCCCCGCCCTGCCCGCCCCCAACCCTAACACACTATACTATTCATGTCGTTGGACAGACCATTTTCTTCATTTTCTTCTTCATTTGCAATAATGTTGTTTTGTTTTGTTTTTTTAAGAAGACTTTAAAGTTTGGAATGAAGAGCTGTATCGAAACACAAATTAATTAGTAGTACAAGCCGGATTTTAATGGCACAAAACAAAATACGTTTGTGCCATTCACCACTAAATTCTGGGCCAGCTGGAGGTTTAGGCAGATGCAGACTTCAGGAAAGCAAACCCCAACTGTTTAAATTGGTATTTTAAATTGGATGCTGAGAACACTTCCCACAATCAGGTTTGATACTATTTACATATTTCAATTGCAATAAAACCACTACACTAAGCTAAAAAAACCACAGAGAACCAGAGTGGTGAATATTGCTTTTTATCTGTAGTACCTCTGTAATCAGATTTTCTGTAACAATGTATTGAAAATCTCTGCAGCTAGACCTAGAGATTTTAAATAGGCCTATCTAGTTCTAAACCCAGAATTTCTCTCCTAAAATTACCTTCTGTTGTTTCTGCCCTCTCTGCTGTGCATTCAATTAGTAGATCAGTATTAATCAAACTATCCCTTCCTTAATATTCTCCTGTTCTTATCTATTTAAATCTAGTTTTGCAGACCAAAAAAAATAATCCAAAAAGTAGTATTTTGAAGAATGGTGATTTTACTTATCTTGGTTATTTTTCAATCTTTTTAAAATAGCAAGAAAAATCAAGAATCACCTCAACGTTGCCTTTTTTCCCCCTGTATCTTGGAAAGCATTTGTTTGTCATGGAATCACAGAATGTCTCAAGTTGAAAGGGAGTAAAAGGGTTAAGTCCAACTCCCTCCAATGATCAATGTTATTATTGAAAGCAACTGATCACAACTAGTAGTGTACATCATACACAGACATGCACAGCAAGGTTTTCTGACTAGTCTTCTATCTGCTGCTCCATTCAGTTTGATAAATTCTTTAGGCTTCTTCAAGACTGATGACCTTTTATAATAATTTGAAAAGTACAGACCTTGAAACTTGCCATGGCAATGTCACAGCAGTAGTAGTCAACAGCAATGCAGAAAGAAGACCATCTATTTGTTTGGTTCCTTTTCAGAGACACAACCTGAAAAGATAAATTATGAAAGTACATTTAAGTTCGTTCACACCAATGTAATTCCACACTCCCTGGTCGCAAAGGCTGCTGATGCTCAGAGATGACCCTGCATATGCTAATAACATTAACATTATTCAGAGATCATGAAGAAAAGACAAGTTCTTTGTTTCATGTAGCAATACTGCTTTCAATCAATCTCACACTGAGAACCATTTATTACCATAACATATGACACAGAAAATGTAAAGAGGCAATAAGGGGTAAATTTTCAGATTATCACATGCCATTCTAGCTGTGACTTTCTCATTAACTTTGAAAGAGTCATGTGGCTCAGATCAGTTTAAAGGTCTGAAATGCACCCTTACACATGCCCCAGAATAAATCTTTACAAAGCTTTACATTATAATTTTCCACAGTTCACTTAATTTTTATAAAATAATATAAGCCACCAACTAAGCAGGCTGTTCACAAATTTTCTTCAAACTGCGGACAGCCTCACATTGTATTTAAAGTGACCTTGTAGAATGCATGGGTACAAGCCTTAGCTCTTCAGCAATTTCAAGTCAGTAAGAGAGATTAGAAAACAGAAACCTCTGGTCATAATGCCCTAGTAATGATCCTACACTTTACAGTCAGTAGTGCTTGGTGTTTATTTCATTTGACTCAAAGATACAGTTAATAAGAAATAATAATTTAAAAATATCTATAAACATAACTAAAAGGATGTGGACATAAATACAAAGGAATGATTCTTTATTAGTCACGCACCTTGAGGTAGTGTACAGGTTTCTGCATTCAAAATGAGAATGTAACAAGGATATGCCAACTTTTTAATACTTTCTGTTGAAATGGAAAGTTCTTTACTCCTGCCTATCCAAAGCTTACTGTCTATTATATGTTCAAAGGCCATAATTATTTCAAAAATAGACTTTTGAGAAAACTACATAATTAGTCCAGTGCAGCTGGTATAAAAATTACTGGCAGGAGCAGTAGTATCATTAAAAAATTGGAACTAAAGCATACCAGCTATACTCCAGGGCAAGGTAAACACACAGAACCCCTAGTAAATATTTTAGATTCCAGGATAGTACACACTGAGGGCACCTTTTTTTTTTTTTTTTTTTTTTTTTTTTAAATACCACTGATCCAAACACAACAGAAAAACATCTCTGCCAAAATGGAACTATAGTGCAGTCTAGTTTATACAAGTTTACTAAGGTGGTTTACTTTGATTTTTAGAGTTAGACTGCAGAAAAAGAAAGACAGTTTTGCACTTGAGTCATACAATGATGTTAGAATTTAATTTTTATTTCAGATATTTTCTTCTCTCACAATTACACAAATAAATTTTGAAACTATGAACTATAAAACAAACTAATTTGTAATACCTGTGTGACTCCAGGGAACCTTATATAGTAGATTTCTCAGATAAGAAGTGTCCTCTTTGGTTATTACTTTCTTAAAATGATTCAGGAGCCTAGCAGGGGATGCTCTTAAAACTGAGATGCCAATATCCCAAATTATACCCCTAGACATGTCTATTTAGATGCCTCAAGCCCCCACAAAAAACTGCAGTTCTAGAAACCTCAGTATATTATGTTTAGATTTCCCAAGTGCTTGAGACCTGCTTCTGGCCATGTGTATTACTGCACCAGTGTTTTAAAGGTCAAGCAGTACATATATGTACAGAATTTGCTAGGGGCAACATGGGATTGCTGTACCTGAAAGATCTGAAGGAGTCAATCTGGAAACTGCATTTTGAGTTTATTTATCTGGTCTGTCATCAGTCTATCACCAGAATCCCATAGATAGAAAGAGTGCCAGTTTACCCATTAACCTAACTAGTACACAGAATAGTCTGGGTTTGGGTTCAATGATCTTAATGGTCTTCAGATGTTCAGTCATATATCTCCACAGTGATGAGGAGGGCTGAACTGAAGGGAAATTCTTGACTGAAATTATTGTATGGTGCCAAGGATAGATGGAGATTCACTAGACAAGAGGGAAAGATAGGGTCCCTCTGGGTGTCAGAAATCATATGGGTTTGATACACAGTTTGGCAACTCCTGCTCCTTATTGTAATAAATGCCCTGAAGAGAGGGAACAACAGCCCAGAAGGAGTAGCAAGTAACACAACAGAGTAAGGAACAGCGGCTGGCCCCGGCAGTCAGTTAGGAGACACTGAAGTAAACAATTGATTTCAACCACACCATATGAACATGTTCCAGAGTAAACAGTTGATTTCAACCACACCATATGAACATGTTCCAGAAAGTATACATATTGTGGTAGGCCAAAAAATATCTCCTTGTTTAAAGCTGGCTATTTTTATAACAAAGCAGGGAAATATGACCCTAAGCAATATATTTTTGCACTTTGCTTCCTTTTTTTTTTTTTAAATGAATTTTTACTAAAAAAATACCAATTTTGCTTCATCTTCTCTTCCATCTACCCATTCTGTGTGTCTCTTCATCCTACTTGCTTTTTGTTCATCCTGATTTTTTCCTCTCCTTTCCTCCATACCTTTTAGTATATTCATATCTATTTTCTTCCCTCATCTGTGTCTTTTGTGTGTGAACATTATTATCGTTGCCATTGCATTTTTACTGCTCATGAAAGATAAATACTTGAGAAATAATCACTGCACAGTGGCCAAACAGAAGGCAATCCTTCCTGTAAATGCTACTTTTGTGTAATGAACATGGTCAGATGAGTGTTAGAAATGTAGTGAGACCAATTCATCTACATCATTTTTTTTCCTCTACAGAAATATTGCTGTGGTTGTTTCATACTTTAGAGTCCATGTAGAATTTAACTTTTTTTTTTTTAGCTCCTACTCTTTCATACTTCTACTTTATGAGAAACAGACTTCTGTCATAACTTCTCTCGCAAAGTCATAATTCATCTATGTGTTAAGACCTATCTGCGAGCTTTTTCTACATCAATGACACAGACAGTTTTCTTTTGACTCTTGAACACTTTTTGTTCTTCCTATTTTATAATGCATGCACAGTTGTGTTATAAAGACTCATCAAAGTCACCACTGTTCTACATTTATCTACATTGAACTTTGTCATTTATTAGTCTTTTAAATGTTCTTTATATTTTCTATCTAGACACATTTTCCTTCATTATTTACTGTTCCTCTATCATCTCTCTGATTCACACTACTCTGCTCTTTGTCTTTAATTTTCTGAGACTTAAATACTTTCAACTAAGTCTTCAAAGTCAAAAGTCTTAGCACAGATTTTATTGTAAGTTAGTAATGTGACTTTTTATTAATTAACATTATTTGAACCAATGCACTCTT
>NW_010306116.1:15907-20003 GCF_000700745.2 Antrostomus carolinensis
TGAAGCACTGTGTGAGGCTATATCCATGAAATTCCACTGATTTTTATGGGAATTGTAGTGCTGTAATCCTGAGATACATTTTGGCACTTCAAAGTGAGGATCTAAAAGTGCATTTAATAAAGTGACCACCCACTCTAGATCCCAACTGCTAAACTCTAGATCTTAACTGTTAAATTCTTCCCTTGAGCCAACATCCAGCTTCTAGTGGTTCAGAGTATGTGGCATGCCAAAACAAAGGGTAAAGTCTTGCCCACAGAATATGTAATCAGACTTACAAGATCAGTCACTTTCATTTGCTTTTGGTTAACACTAATAAGAATTACCCACAGGCATGGATCAGGACAGTAAATCTTTTCAATGATTCATATTTTTTGTGTATCTCTTATGATGGTAACAAGCTCTGCTCAGCTACCATAGAAAAGTAGTTTTGTCTCATGTATTGATTACTCTGTCATGTCGTCAGTGGCAGACCACCCTGGGTAAAACAGTTCTACCTGGTAAAGTGGACTATGGGAAAGAGCTGTGATATTATCCTTCAACAATATAAAACTTACTAGGTAAAGAACCAGGTTAGCGACTGTATTTATACAGCAAGTGCATTTGAGAACATTTCCATCCATATTGGATTTCTTACTCAATTGTGAAGTTTACTACAAATACTGTGCCAAAATCATAGCCTTGTGCTGTGGTCTCCAACAACACTGAATATCATATGGTTGACTAGCAAAACAACTTCCTTACAAGCCTTGAAGATGGGACAGACATTTGAGACTCTGGTTGTTTCTTTTTTAATGTATGTGTACATGCTTACACATATGTAAACAGTCACAGAGTTCAGCAGTCGGAACAGTAAAAAAGCCAGGTATATTAGCAACGGTATTTTTTAATTAAGACATTTTTCACTTCTCACTTGCTGCTATTTTATTTTCATTTGTATCCTGCCTTGGTCCTAAAGAAGTTGTAAGAAGAAAGAAAGTACCTCTCACTTCCTTTGCTGTGTCTCATTGCTGAGGTGCAATTCTCTCTTCTCTCTAAGTTTCTTATTTATTTATGTGTTGGATTGTTCCAGCCAGGAATGTTAACAAAAGTATTACAAGCATTTCATAGTCCAAAGATTTATCTAAGAGCCAATCTTCCTTTTCTACTGTGATAAAGAAAAGCAAGCAGAAGAAATACAGACTCATACAGCTCTGGAAGACAAAATATTTTTTAGTGTCTGTCGTTATTCAGAATTTGTTTTAAAATATTATAAAAGTTGGTATGATATTTAAATATAAAATGTAGGCTGTTGGACAGAAGACAAGGTGCTGTTTTTTGAAATTAGAGTGGAAACATATAGTAAAGAATAATTTTGTACTGTTCTTTGCTGTGGTTTTATACAAACAAAACAAGAATCTCCAGAAGTCACCCTTTTGAAGCCTCATTTTTTTTCACAAGGATTTAAAAATAAACCTAATTTCAGGTAGGTTTTGTAAAAAAAATTTACAGATTTCCCTCTAATAACTGCTGACTTTAGTGTCATATAGAAGAAAATATTTTACCTCTAAGTATTCAGGCTTCATTAAGATTATTGAAAACTTGGTTATTATTTTCTTATGTATTTGTCTACTCACTAGCAATATTTGCTAATAAATTTGTAAATGTTATTGCCATTTTTTATTTAATTCCTACTGTTTACTGCAGCAAAACTTTCCATAACTCTAGAACATGTGAGATGCACCATCCATTTCAGAAGCACTAAAACCATTGAAGATACAGCTTATGAAGGCATCAACCCATTCATTTCCTCAGGTTTTTGGTGATAATTCATACAGTTCACAAAAAAAGGTTAAATGCCTCTTCCACAATAGCAAGAGTAAGTGGATGATGGGACCAAGGGAGGCATTGCTGTAGGTTTAGGGTAGGAGATACATGGATTCGTGAGCTTTGCAATTCTCTTCTCAGTGGAGAAGTTGTGGGCTGTAGATGTAGATTGCAGCATTTGTCACGAAGAATCTTTGCTGCAACTTTTATTTCTCTTGACCTCTTCTTTTCTTTTTTTTGTCGACTTCCTTCTTTTCAAAGCTCAGTTGGCTGTGTCTGGTATGTACACACAATTAAAGTAATCTCCCACTTTCACTGACTTCACATACCTGGAGGCCAACAAATACAAGGATTTTCTTGTACCTCCCCAAGAGTATATTCTTCTTAATTTTCAGGGCTGAGCAACAAAACAATTTCAGAGAAACATTTAACAGTTCAATTAAAATTAATTTAAATATTGCACCTTATTCTTAATAGCTTTCCACTTTCCATCTTCTAGACTTACATACATGCATTGTAACCATCTACGGGACTCAAGTTATAGACAATAGAAACACAAATATAGCCTAGAATCTAGGTCTTTTCTTATCCTTGAAATTGAATATTGAAATATATTTTTTTTTTCATTTCAGAGAATGTAATATTTTAATTGAAAAACTCTTCCACCCCAGTTTAAAAATTAACCTTCAATAACAAAATTCTTACTGAAATCTTGTATATGTGAAGCTAGACTCATTTCAAAAGGGAATTACCCCTAAAAACTAAGATTTCTAGACAGAGGATTGTGTCTCTGAATTATTAGAAATATAATATCTTGTATTTGTGAGTTTCCTTTAATAAAGTTATTAATACTTTTTGAGTGTCTATATCATATGGTACAAAGAGGAGGTTAAAACTTTTATGCAGTCCAGAGAATTAGAAACTGTACACGATGCAGCTGTACAGGACATAATTTGTAAATAAGAATCAATATTCCTCTGACATGAACTTCCATAAAGAATTCTTTCTAATTAAATTTTTCATCCCAAATTATTAAGTGCATTCAATACCCAGTTATCGCAGTCTCTGTTGAACAAAACAACATACTTTTAAAATAAAAAGTTCCATGCTGAGAGATTATTAAAAGAACCAGGGACAATTAAGGGTTAGAATTTCCTGAAAAAAAATGCTATGCAGTGTATTTCCTTTGAAAATGAGGAAAAGAAAATTATTGCTCAAATAGTTTTTAAATAAATTGGTCATATTCATATTCTAGCTGATAACAGTACTAGATGGGGTTGATGAAAACAAGACCTTTTCTGTAAAATCCCTGGAGCAGTGAAAAGTGTCTCTGAGCCCAGATCATGCAATGGAGGATTATGTCTTTGCCTGTGCAGTTGCAGATTTGATATGGCTGTATTCAGAATTTGCTTCATCCTCTCCCAGAACATTGGTCAACAACCAGTGCAATTTTTCTTAATAAGCTTAGTAGTTAGTGATGCTCTCATTAGTAGTTAATGGTGCTCCAAAGATAATAGTGTCTACCAGCTCATATGCATATATAATTTTTCTGTACCTGGGGTATTTTGAGTTTCAGTAGACACCTGCACTGTGTCTCAGATTTCTGTCTCCATGTCGAAGTTTAGCAATAAATGTTGGCTTCTGACATGTAAAGTTGTACCTACTTTTAGCCTTACAAAGATGAAATCTCTTAGCAGATAGTTATTGAAGACATTTGTCTGTTGCCATTTGTCTGTAACCATAGTTAATTTTATGATGCACATGTGCATGCATACACTCATACATGTATAGTGAGCAGCCAAATAAAAATAAACACAATTCAGTATTTTCCATATACCAATAATTTCCATGTAAAATAGCCAAAAAGAAGTACCTGTAAGGAATACAAACCTTTAGTGTGAATTGTCTTATTGCACTAGGTGATTGTGAAAAGGAGAAATGGAGGAAGAATGACTTTATTCTTTACCAGCTTCTTCTTAACCTCCCTGCAGGAGCTACCTGGATCAGATAGTATTACATCAGTTTTGCAACATAGTTGCTGAACCTGTGAGAGTTCTCATGAAAACAAATTGGTAGGTCAATGGTGAGTGTCAGTCATTTAATAAAAGGTTTTAGAAATTTGTACTTGTCTAAGGGAAAAATATAAAATATCCCTTTTCGTAGCCACAGTAACGTATTTCTTTAAAATTGTCATATTTATTTGCCTTTATAGCTACATTTTTTGTGATTAACAGAAAAATTACCATAAATTCTTTTTATTACACTTTGTGATAGTTTAACTTAGCTGGCAGCC
>NW_010306117.1:0-2632 GCF_000700745.2 Antrostomus carolinensis
GGTTGTCATCAGTCATCTTCTCGTTCTCCAATGAATGACCTTCCCCTTTATACTACTGGAATTCATGCTATTCCTCATATTCTAGATTTTAAGATTATTTAGTTCCTTCCTGGGTGACCTTCTAATCTCCTCTGTTGTTGACTATAGACTAGATTCACGGAAAGGTATAGTAGGATTTAGTCAAATTTTTAGGTTCTCTGTTTTTGCTGAATAGTTTACTATCTCTGATGGCATTTTCATTGCTGAGTATGTCTCTGTATCACTAGAAAGATCCACAGCAATTCCGTTCGTACCTGTGCCCCAAGCTATGGTAGTGAGAATAGAGGTTGATTTAATTTAATTTTCAGGCTAAGCTTAACTGTATCTTTCTAACTCCTTTCTTCATATCCTTCCTTTGCTTTCTTTTTAATACAGCCCTCTGGAGTTTTGGCAGTTCTCCCTTAACCCTTCCAAGATCTAACTTTTTTGCTGATCTGCTCTTTTTTCTTATTCATTGTTAATGTTCTGCTTATTTTAATAGTATTTTCTGACATAGTCATTTATTCAGTTGGGTTTGGAGTTCTTCCTTTCAAGTTTTTTTTCCTCTTGTTTAATACGGAAATTCCAAAGTGGTATTGCAGTAAAGAAGTTACATTCTTTTTGCACATACTTAAGATCATGCTCTTCATTTGATTTTTTTTTTTCTCTGAGAACAGTTCTCTTTTCATTAATGCTTGTCAGTGGCTGAACATTTCTCAGTTTTGTAGGAATACTAATCAGTAATCTACTTATTTTCCCTCTCTTTCATCCTCCTTTGGAAAAAACCCCTCTGAAATTCCACTAGAAGAATAATTGGAAATAACACCACGTTCTTGAATGATTTCCATAAACTGGCATAATCTAGACCTGTTCCAGTAGAAACCAGCAGAATGATTGCTTTCCAGCGTACCTAAGAATGAATAGAGACTTTTTCAGGCTTTCTCAGATTCATATCTCATATCCTTACTTTTGTCAAACATTGCATACTCTTGTTCAGTGGATACACTTTGATGACAAAATTTAATGGCTGGGATTGATAGCTTATGAAATATTTCTTGGTAAGATGTTTCCCATTGCTTTTCTACCTGATCTGTCCTGGAGTGTAGAGGAATCTCAGCATTTTTCCTCCCTGCTTTTCTTTGGTCCTCAGGTCATGGCATTCCATTTAATCTTGCAGTTCTTTGTATATTATCTTCATGTCTCCTTGGACTCTACTCTCACAGGCTACACCTACACTAGTAAACTAAACAGAACTATGGCAATTGGGCCTTACTTCTTCTCACAGCTAAATAGCACCAGTCAACAGCACGTTTTTAGCCCAGCTTGACAAGCACTTTCCCAAATAATGCTCAGGCACTGCTTCAGACTTATCTCAAGTCAGGAACCATTCCCAATACACATATTGCATGTAAGCACCTTCTCTGGTGATGTGAGAGAATTTGACTTGATGGACATGGACTGCACCACAACCTTTGGCCTCAGAGCCAGAAAGTCATCCTTGTCCCATTTAATTTTTTAGTACAAACCTGATTGTCCTCATCACTATTTTCCCCTGGAGATAGTTTCATTTCTGTTCTTCTTTGCCAGACATTTTCTATTTCTGTCTCTTTGTTATTCTCTACTAGAGCAAATCTGTCAAACCAGTCTTTCTGTAGTAAGGGCAATCTGAATTTCTCTTCATAAAAGTTATGATCTGCATTTCTGGGCATCTTTAAGTGTGTCAGTGCTTGAACAGTCCATTCAGTCTCCTAACTTCTCTGTTCCATCCCTATTTGAACACAACCCTTCCATTCCTCAGACATTTTTTCCCTTATATTCTATTTACAAAAATACATAGCTTCATTCAGGTCCCCATCCAAAAATAAAATACATTATAGCTTTCTGGACCTACTCTCTCCTAACCATCATCATCTTCTCTCTCTGGACCCTAACTTTAAAGAAACAGGGAAAAATTCCCATCCAAAGTAGCCTGTTTGTGATCTCTTTGACTACTGATCATTTGGTGTTTCAATCTAATCCTACTTCTGTGCTGTGGCTGAGTTAGGTGTCCATCAGCAGTGATTAAAGGCAGAAAGCTTCCAGCATAGACTCAGCGAAGAGCTGAGGTGGAAATTTTAAGCCCATGTGTAATTTCATTTCAGAATATTTTTCTACCGAAGTGTAAAGTTATGGGAAAATTTCAAACACTTTCCTAACATAAGTCTCAGATAACTGAAATTCAACATTAGACTTGATATTAATCCCATGAAACTGAATAATAAAAATGCTAACATCTGAATTTCTAACTGCCATTTCAAAGAACTGGAGAAGTTTTACATTCTCAGCTTTACCCATTTCAAACTCTACCATCCATCATTGAGGAACCTGATTCTACACTCTATGTTCTTCTTTAATCTACATTCTACACTCCTACTTGGGCACATCAAGAATTATTTAAGATACAGGAAAAATATCTATTGATGTAAGTCTGTTGAGAGCAAATTTTGTGTGAGAACATAATTGAATCTTTGAAATTTATTTTCTAGCCCCACTAGAATCATGCCTCATGAATTAGTATTCAGACTAAAAGATGGATTTTTATAGGATATAAAGTAGACATACAGAAGCAGCAACA